>NW_024070197.1:53446088-53522993 GCF_014754425.2 Oryx dammah
CACACACACACACACACACACACACACACACACACACACACACACACGAAGCAGCAGGCAAGAGAGTAATAATCCCCAACACACACGCGCGTGCACACACACACAGATGTTCAGACTTACTCAGACCCAGTCAGAGGACTGATGGGAAAGATCACCAAGAGTAGCACAACGCCACTTAATGTTTGCAAGTCTTCTCTAAAAGTGTACACCTGAAACTTATCATCAATCTCTTCCTACCCACAACAGTATGGGAGCTGAACTCTCTGATTTTGGGGGGCGTTCATATTTAACAAGAATTGAAACAGGTGTGATTCTGCAGTGCAGTCCTGCTTATGAGTGTAAGTACATGTCTGTTTGTTTGCTTGAAAATGTAGATGGCAGATGGTGACTTCGAGATAGGTGGCAAGAAATGGGTTTCCGCTTCTGCTTTGCTGCAAAGGTTTCCAAACAGCTTCCATGGGCGTAAAGCACATGGATCCACAGTTCTCAGCACGGGCTTCTCCAGACATCTTCCCTGCAGAATTCTAATTCGTGCTGTAAACGTGGAACGGCATTTTTTTCATCTCAAAGGCTTTAGCTGGAGGCAGTGCCTGTTTGGTCTGCCCTTTTAGGAAAAGAAATGCTAAGTAGGGGTGGGTTTACATGAAAGGGAGACAAGGGAATGAAAAGACGGGGCTGGCACAGAACCTGTCAAGTTTCTGGAGACTAATAACCTCCTTGACGTTACCAGAGGCAACTCAGAAACGCAACCAACAGGAAGCCACGCTGATCGACAGTAGGGCTCCAGCAGCACACATGCTGGATAATTCTCGGCAGTGGGGGCTGTTCTGCGGGCTCGGCAGTATCCCTGGCCTCCACCCACAGGTGCCTGAAGCACCATCCAGCTGTGATGAGCAGAAGGTCCCTAGATGTGGTCCCCAGTTGAAATCCCTGATCTAGATTAACTCTGAGCACTAACAACACCACAGAGCCTCAATCCTGTTCATTGCTTCCTTTTGAAAATCCTTTTCTTGGTAGTATCACCATTACCCGGCAAATAAGCTCAGTAAAGAACTATCATGACAGGCCTGTGACATACCCAAGTCCTGATATGAAGCAGTTAGAGACCTACGAGAAACAGGAAGCCTTGTGCATGAAATTCCCCTGATTGAAGGAGGCTCTAAATGGCAGTGACGACTATTCAGTTGCCTCTGGGATGTGAAGAGGAAGGAGATGTGGTTCATTTGTTCGGTCATGTGTTTGTTTGATCACTCAGCAAACATTCTTGAGCATCACAGGGTGTCAGGTGCCATGCCAAGTGGACAAGGCAAACAAGTCCAGGCCTCCAGGAGCATGTGCTCAAGTCAGAGAAGAGAGGTAAACAGGAGGCAGCATGCTCCCCATCGTAAGTGCAGTGATGAATGAAACAAAAGCACAAGCGGGATAGGGCTGCAGCCACTGTCCCTGTGTGGCCCTTGAGCCAGGGAACGCGATTCACTCCAACTGAGATGTGCCAACCACACAGACCCCAGACTAAGTGCAGGAAGAGAATGTAAGCTGTTTTGTTAACAATTTTTATATTGATTAGATATGTCAATGATCATGTCCTGGGCATACTGGATTCAATAAAATCTACTATTAAAGTTAACTGGGACTGTTTCATTGACTTGTTTGTGCGGCTGCCCACCAGCAGCCCGGCCCCAGCAAACGGCAAGTTCACAGGCTCTGTGGTGGGAATGAACTTGGCCTGGTTGAGGCTGGTGGGGTTGCCACCTGCTAGGCAGGGGCTTGGGAGCCAAGTTAAGGAGTCGGGGTTTCATCCCAGGAGCACTGGGAGAGACCTGGAGGGTTTGCCAAAGGGGAATGCCACGATCTGATTTTAATTGTGCAAAGATGCTGCGCTCTGGTGACTGTGCAGAGATGGGACAGGTGAGGACAGAGAAGGACCACTGGGTGGGAGGGGTCAATCCCTGGGACCCCTCAGGTTTTGGCCCCTTGGGGTGACCTGAGAGATGGAAGTCCGAGACGCTGCTTCCTTCATGGGGCACAAGGGTCTTACTAATTCCCTGTATGTTACATTTGATTATGTGGACAACCTTTGCTCCACGACAACAGGAAAATAAAATTTTTTCATCATCCAGAGCGGGCCTCGGGTTCCTGAGAGTGATCCTGCTGCTTCTCAAAGTCCAGCATAACCTGCCTCCCTCCAGAGAGGGAAGTGGACCAGCTTCCCTCTGTGAATCGGTTTCCTATTTCCTGTGCATCACCACATGAATTAAGCTTTTCACTGTTGGATCTCACTGAATTCTTTGGCTTCATTCTTGGCATTTACTATGAACTTTCAGTTCAGTTTAGCTTTCTTCTCTTGTGAGGCTTTTCCCCCGACACACTTTTCTTGGGCTCTATTTTTGCATCTTAGCTTCCCTGTTTCACCCTCAAAGCCCCTCACTCAAGGATGTCAGCTGAATAGTAACCCTCCAAGCTCACTAACTCTGGCATTTTCCCTTTGGGCTGCTCTTTCTAGATTCTCCTTTTCCCCTGCTTGTTGGTCATCACTGCCACCAGTGAGTCATCGGCTCTGAGTCATGCCTGGCTGGGATGCAAAGGCCTCGGAGCACACCTGTCTGTGAAAGGTTGGCCCTTGGGAAGACGGCCCGCACCCAGCACAAGCTTCCATACATGGATTCAGTAATGAGGAGAAAAAACAAGCCCCTTGACTCTCTTTTTTTCCCCTCCAGATTTACCATTTCTTTCAGCTTTTGGTGGAGATGATTCCCACAGTGCAATGTGTCTTGATCATTCACTTTGCATCTTCAGAGGCGGAAGGACGTTTCCAGAATGAGCCCAGAAGGCCCCAAGGATGAGAGGCTTTTCTTCCATGACGTCCCTCCTCTGTCACGGGACATGAAGTGTCACCCTGTGTGCCACGCTGGGACCACACTGCCTTTTGAAAGCTATGAAGATACCACCAAACTGTGCGCAAAACATGGAGGATGGGCCCCACCCCAGACCAGGAAACGGGAGAGATGAGCTGCAAACACAGTGTGGTACTTGGACCGGACCTGCGTGAACCTGAGAGCCAGCGCTGCTCTCACAGGCTGTGATGGGAGGCACACAGGCCTCCTCACTAGGGCTAACCCTGAAGTTCAAGGCACTGGATAAGAACCCACAAATACAAGCTCTGCTCCCACACTCCTCCCTGAAGGCCCCACGCTCTACCATTACAGATTCCTATTTTTCTAAGCATCTCCCTTCTAAATTTAAAACTCTCGGCAGAGGTGTTCCCATCAGTTCTCAGCACCTGGGAACAGACCAGCCTAACAGGTCCCCACAGCAAGGGTTCTGAAAAGGCAAGAGGCATGAAAAGTCAGGATGGGAGTGCAGTGTGTGGGATGATGTGGGGTGGGGGTCGGGGTGGCACTTGGGGACATTAAAGGACATCCAGTCTCTGCAAAGAGACACATAAATGGGCAGAGATGGTGTCGCTGGGAAGGAGACGGAAGCCAGGGAGGGGAGGTAGAGACAGAAATCACTTTTCCCTGGACATCCTCCCGTATCATTTGAGTTTTGTACCATCTGCATGAATTACCCAGCCAACAAAAAATTAAATAGGGGAGGGGTGGGTATTGGGTATCTGGGTGAGACAAAGCCAGCAATAAAAAGACATCTGAAGGCAAAGGGACAGGTTACATTGGCCGCTCTGCTCACAGGCTGCCCTGCTCTCACCACCGTCAACCCCACTCTCCACTTACCAGGCCCTTTCACAAGTTTTTCTAGCAACTCCTGCATGGCCCTTTTTCTGAACCTTTTTCAGGGTCAAAATCTGAGACACTGAAGCTCAGAATTCTCAAAGGCTTACTTAAAAGCCCCTCAGAATCACTGGGAAAGTCCCACAAAAGAAAAATGTGACTCTTCTGACGTTGTGGCCTCCAGCTCCGACCGGCTGCGCGAGGCCTGACACGGGAACATCATGTCCAGCGGCACCGTTTATCTCACCATCAGGGACCAACCCTCCGCCACAGGACGGGGACAGAAGTGCGCCAAGGGAGCAGTCATCCCCCGAGGGCCCTCTGGAGCTGTCAGGGAAACTCCGCATCCTGCCCTGGGCTGGAGCCACCAGGGAGACCTAGCCACCAGCGGTTATGGGGAGAGGCCACGGGCTCTGCAGTCAGTCGGGAGGTTCGTGTGGTCCTGGATGACCCTGCGCAAGTCACTCTATGAGTCAGACCCTCCCTCTCCTCACCCGGGACACACCTAGAGCACAAGCTGTACGTTGCAAGTTGTAAGGATCACAAATACTTTCGCCACAAACATCCAAATCCATGTCATTAGCCCGAAAAATAACCCCCTCCTCCCAGTTTTACCCCGTAAAATGTTACTGGATCTCAAAGTTAGAAGGTGTTATGCTTTGAGCATTCCATGAACTGAACCATGGAAAGAGATGCTGAGGGACCTCCCTGGTGGTCCAGTGGCTAAGACTCTGTGTTCCCAATGCAGGGGGCCCAGGTTCTAGATCCCACATGCCACAACTAAATATCCTGCATGCTGAAACTAAGACCTGGTGCAGCCAACTAAATGAACATTTTTTTTTTAAATCATAAAGTCATAATGGAATAGGTTGGGCCCCAAATCCAATTTGATTGGTGTCCTTATAAGAAGAGACAGGGAGACACACACAAAGGGAAGATATTGTGAAAACACACATACATATACACAGCCACACAGGGAGAAGGTCATGTGACCAGAGAAGCAGGGATGGGGGTCATGCAGCTGCAAGCCAAGGAACAGAAAGGGTGGCTGGAAACCCCCAGAGGCTGAGAGGGGGACAGGAACAGATACTGCCTCTGAGACCCCAAGAAGGAACCAACCCTGCTGACACCTTGATTTTGCACGTCTTGTCTCCTGATCTGTAAGAGAATAATTATCTCTTCCTTAAAATCCCCCAGTTTGTGGTACTTTGTTACAGCAGCCCTAGGAGACTCATAAACTGATCTGGTTT
Source organism: Oryx dammah (assembly GCF_014754425.2). Classification (NCBI taxonomy): domain Eukaryota; kingdom Metazoa; phylum Chordata; class Mammalia; order Artiodactyla; family Bovidae; genus Oryx; species Oryx dammah. Next base: position 53,451,067 of record NW_024070197.1, read on the forward strand.
TACTGTCTGTCTAAAGCTTAAAATTCTGTGGCCTGACAGTCAGCTGACCAGCCTAGGGATGGCTGTCTCTAGTAAGAGAAGACTAAGTTATTATCTACCAATGCAGCAATCCCTCTTATCTTTGACAAGATCTGTTATAAAAATCATTCATTTAGCAAATATTTATTGAGCACCTACTACATGTCAGGCACTCTTTGGGGCACTGTTGATGCGATGTTAAACGGGGAGCCGGCACTAAAAGTACATACACATATGGCCATTTCTGATACCAATGATGAAAGTAAACCAATACAACGTGAGCAAAGTGGGTTGGGGACCAGGATGAAATTATTTAAATTGTTAGGGGAGCTCCCACTAAGCTTGTGACACTGGACCAGTGACCTGAATGACAAGGAGTCAGCCACAGGAGAATCTGGCTGGAGGAAGAGCCAGTGCAAAGGCCCTGAGACAGAGCAAGTTAGATCCAGTCAAGGCCCAGAAAGAAAGAGGGACTTTTGTTGAGGGAGGGAGTAGCAACTGATGAAGCTGGAGCAACAAGGAAGGTCAGACAGTCCTTGCAGAGTGGGCCCAGGTAAGAAGCTTGCATCTGATCCCAAGACTAATGAGATGTCACTGGGGAGAGACATGATTTGATTCAAAGTTGTTTTTGTTTTAAATCACTCTGGGACTTCCCTGGTGGTACAGTGGCTAAGAATCTGCCTGCCAATTCAGGGGACACAGGTTCAATCCTTGGTCTAGGAAGATTCCATATGCTGCTGAGCAACGGAGCCTGCAAGCCACAATGACTGAAGCCCGTGCTCCTCAACACGAGAACTTTCACCTTTGTCATTCCAGATCTACACAGCCACTGATGCGCCCCAGACTGCCTTGACTTTTTTAAAATTTGTTTTGTACAACTAACCTGCTGAAACACACTCAGATAACCTCCTCTGGTGTCCTTTTTCAGATCTAGATGCTCAGAGCTAGAAAATGGGATTCAAGCTTATTCTTCCCTAATGAGAACAGCTGTGCCCTCTTTAAAGAGGAAAGGGGAAAAAAAAAAGGCATCACCATAACGCAAACAATGCCATGTATAAAAAAAACTGGATAAAACAAACAAAAGTACTGGGTCAACTCCTCAGGTTTCACAACCACTGCATTTTTCTTCTGGGTGGAGGACAAGGAAAACGATTATGGCAAGTTTCCCTAGAATTGCCTGGGTCTGTTGCATCACATGGCTGAAGACACCTAGACTATTAGGAAACTCTGAGCACTTGAGCAAAACACACTCCCTGCAATCATACTTCCCATTAGGTTTCTCAAGGACCTATAAACAAATCTGAGTACATGCAGACGCTCAAGCCTGGGGTAGAAGGAAGTGGTGGAAAGCATCTACGCTTGAGAGTCATGCTGCCTTAGCAAGCAGGGAAAGCAGTGGAGACAGGGATGCTGGGAATCCCCGGGCCCTGGGATGTGTCCATCATTGGCCCGCATCCTGCATCCTGCTCAGCAGAGCGGTGATGGGCCACCACATCTGGGGTCAGACAGGTAGGCTTAACACTCTGCTTTGCTCCTACTAGCTAAGTGACCATGAGCAAGCCATTCAGCCTTAGTTTCCTCATCTGTGACATTTATGAAGATCAGTTAAGATCCTGCATGTGAGAGCCCTTTGCAAATTACTCAGTGGTGTAAAAGTGAGGGGTTATCATTGGCAATAAGGATTTTTACTCCTCCCTTTGCATGTCATATGGGTTGACTTTCCCTGACTTTCTCTCTTCCTAGGCTGCTTTTGATGTTTCTTTTCACCTGATTATTTTCTTTTGAGAGAAGGGAAGAGAGACAGAGGCAGGTAGCATGATGACTCATTTCACCTTAAACCTTTCTGAAAAACTGTCCTAAAAAATGTGCTCTCAGAGCCATTTTGTTGCTGCTCAGTCGTGTCTGACTCTTTGCAACCCCATGGACTGTACCCTGCCAGGCTCCTCTGTCCATGAGGTTCTCCAGGGAAGAATACTGCAGTGGGTTGCCATTTCCTTCTTCAGGGGATCTTCCTGGACCAAGAATTGAACCCGTGTCTTCTGCACTGGCAGGCAGATTCCTTACCAATGAGCCACCTGAGAAGCCCCTCAGAGCCATTTGGGGCCATCCTAAAGCAATTTACCATCAAAGAACCAAAGTTATTGTCATGCAAAAAGGACCATGTCTAGTATCTGTGGATATTCTGCACTGTCTGGAAATCTGTAGCGAATTATTTAAGGTTTGTGATTTATTCAGGTCACTGAGTAGTTTTTCATTGGCCTTAATTGCTGTGTTCTCAAATAATACAAACTATCTTCACATTAACCCACACAAGCCATACAAAAGACAAAGACGGAAGACTGTATTCCAGAACCAATTGAGAAGTTAGAGATAATCCGCTCAGTAAAGTGCATATGCTTGAGTCCTCAGCCATATTCATCTCTTTAATGGAAAAAGAACCTCATGAATCAACTTTCTCATTGTGAGCTGATCTCAATAGCCGATCACCCTGTGCTTCAAATGCGTAAGCAGTCCTATTTCTGCACCAAGTGGAAATAAAAGCCAGTGACAGCCCAAGGGAGAGAAGGAACAAGGGGAAAACACACACTTCCAAACAGAACCACGGAAAGATGGAAAGAAGTACTCACGCGTAATACACCTGAATTTTTTTTCTTTGCTTAATTCAGTGTTAAGCATCCTGGTTGTCCTGGTTTAGGTTGAGGGAGGGGGTGCCTCGAATCAAATGAGCTCCAAACCTCAGCTCTAGGTGACAATGGTCTGGAGGGTGGCCTGCTCCCTGACAGCTGTCAGCTTGCCTCTATCATTTACTCACCCCAGCGAGTCAAGCTGCACGTCAAGCTCCTCACCTGTGCCAGCTCAGAGGTGAGCTCCTGCCCAGTCTGCAGGCTGGCACCCTGGCCTCACACTTACCCAGAGTCACAGGAGCTGGCCAGTCCCTAAGTCCTCTTCCTCCTCCCAAACGCAATCAACCTACAACCCAGGGAAGCCCAGACCCCATGCAAGGCGAAATTCGCACCCAGCTCCAGAAAATCCCCCATCCTGTCCTTTCCAAGACCCTGGGCCAGGCCACCCTGAACCAGCTGCTCTACACAGCTGCTCTACACGGCCCCGCGGCAAAGCTCCTCTTGCTCCCGACCACCGCGGAGAGGGGGCCCCGGGGAGGCGGGCCGAGCCCTTCTCCTGTGCCCCCATACCGCCCCCGCTGCCACCTCAGAAGCAGAGGGGCAGCAAACTTAAAGCCCAGCACGCAGCACAGCTCACCAAGAGTCTCCCCCATCCCGGTTCGAGGAAGCCCCTTCCCGGCACGCTCGTCCAGGAGCGGAGGGGTTCCTCCCCCAGAACTGGGGAACCGGCTCCGTTCCTAAGCCACCTGGCGACACGGTCAGCCGCCAGCGATGGGGACACCTTTTCCAGCTCCCCCAGCCCCCAGGGAGCGCCCCGCTCCCCACAAGGTGGGCTCTTGGCCCCCTCTTTCCGTTTCCTCACCTCAGCGCGAGCCGAGGCCGACCCCGCAGAGCCCCCCGGGGCCCCGGCCCCCACCCGACCACCCCTCACCCGCCGGTCCCCGGGCGCTCCGGCTGTCGCCCCTCGGAGAGCGAGTCCCCGCGCCGCCCACAGAGCCCGGTACGCCGTCCCCCTCACGGGCGCCAGCGGGCCCCCCGCCCCTCTCACCGCGGCGGGGGTTGGCCAGCCGGGCGGGCCCGGGAGCCAGAGCGCGGGCGGGCGCCTTCGGGCTCGGCTGTGCGGCCACTGCGCCGGCCCCGGAGCCGTGTCCTTCTGAGGCGCCGGCCCGCGCGAGCTGTCAGTCAGCAGCCCGGGCCCGCCACCCCCCGCCCCAAGCCCGGACTGCGCAGGCGCGGTGCGGCCCGGAAGCGGCGTCACTTGCTGGGGTGGGGCCGCCACCTGCGCCCGACGCTCCGAGGCTCTCGGGCCCCGCCGGCCCCGGCTCGCTCCTGGCTGGGGCCGCCTTTCGGATGCAGGCGTGCTCCCCTGCCCCTGGGAGCACTCTTGGGGACCTTTAACAGAAGGTCGCCGCAACGACGTTTCCTGGATCTGCTCAAAAAACTAGAGTGTTCTCCCGGGCCTACCAGAGCTGTGGGGTGGGGGGTGGATGCAGGCCGTTCTGCGGACAGATGAGTGGATTATTTGGTGATTCTGGAGGTGGGGGAGCCCGGGAAGGGAGTATAACGTGATTCGGGTTGCTACCCCGCCCTTGTGTCCGCACCTTTAAGACAAGTGTCCCCTTATGCCATTTCCTGCTCGCCTGTTTCAGTTAGGCTGAAGCCTTGACTTTAAGGAAAGTACTTGTGAAACAAGTCAGGCAAGGATGTATGAAACGGAAGGGCACTGTGAGGCCGATTGATTTTTTTTTTAAACGGGGCATCTTAAAAAGCTGATGGATTCCACTTTCTGCTCCAGAACTCCTACGCCCATCAGCATCTTTTCACCAGATACAGTAAACACAATTTTCGGGCTGTCCGGCTTGGGTTTCTTCCACATCTCTTCAAAAGAACAAACCAAAACCACAAAAGGTAAAAAAAATATGTGTGCTTCGGACACTTATTTTTTTTAAAAAGCTTTTTATTTTATATTGGAGTAGCTGATTAACAGTGTTGTGACAGTTTTGGGTGGACAGCAAAGCGACTCAGTCATACATATACATATATCTGGAAGATTTTTCAGTTCAAGAGCAAGCATAGGAATGTAAATGGACACCCCCCTCCCAAAAATCTTGGGGTTATGGCAAGCTTGGTTCTAGCACCTAGTGAAACAGACTGTGAATTCTGATACTGCAAATTCTCTGAAGACAGTTCCAGAGCTACACTGCAGAGCTATAGAGCGCCTTTGGGTTGGGTAACTAAGCTGTGTCCAACTCTTTTCGACCCCGTGGACTGCAGCCCTCCAGGCTCCCCTGTCCATGGGATTTCCCTGGCAAGAATACTGGAATGGGTCACCATTTCCTTCAGGGTATCTTTCTGACCCAAGGATCGAACCCACATCTCCGGCACTGGCAGGCAGATTCTTTACCCAGGGAAGCCCTAATAAAGCCCTACCTTTAAATAAATGCCCTGGCATCTGAACTAGGGCAGAGTGTCAGCTTCAGAAAACTGGGGTGGGGGTTGTTCTCTCAAGTCCTAGGAGTTAGGCAGGAGGAACTGGAGTTCTGCCACTTAGAAGAAAAGACGGCCTGTGGATTGACGGTCAAGTGACTTTCTTGTGCCCCACACATGGAGCTGCTGGTCCCTGGGAAAGCGGCCTGTTAAGACTTGCTTGGGAAAGTTTAAAGAACCAACGGGAAGGAAAGAGCTGGGAGCTGTGGTTCTACAATAGGCGTGGGGCCTTCAGCACCTCAGCTGCTTCTGGTCCATTTCCAATTTGCATGGCCAGCTCCATGTAGTCATCATTTGTGAGAAACCAGATCTCTGGGTATTTTAAGCTTCGTGTGAATTCAGAGAAGTGTAAGACGGCGTTCATTCACTACAGATGGGGGGCGTCCCACAGGCTACAAGACCATCATGAAGACTGTATGGAATGGAGGAGGGTCATATCTGCCACTGGAGGAAGTCCTCCTTTGGTTCAGTGAGTGAACCCAGCACCAGGAGTAGACTCTTGCAGCCTTGTTTTCACTCTGGTGATACCAACTGTTCAGGAAAATTGGAAAATGAGGGTTCATTCAGGGTCAGACTCCATTTGGGGGAAATATCATTTGTCCTCAAGAGATTCACCTATTTCTCCAAACTTCATAAAAGATCTTGTGAACTTGCCAGAACGTTGGAGAGAAGCACATGACATGGCCATTTTACTTAAAAAGGGGAAGAAAGTAAAGTCTGCAAACCACAGACCAGTGAACTAGACACTGGGCCTGGGAAACATTCAGGACAGATGACTCATGAAAAACATCTATGACCCCTCGGAAGAGGAAGCACCAGTGGCAAAGATCAAGTCATGCTGGGTTAACCATGAGATTTCAAGATATGAAATCTATACTGGTAATTCGAGGAAATATGATAGAACTAGTGTATTTGGACCTGGGACGTATATTTACCACAATGTAAATGTGTAAGTGACAAAAGTCCAGGCGAACTGGTTTTTCAAAAAGAGGGAATATAGGGACTTTCCTGGTGGTCCAGTGGTTAAGACTGAACTTCCACTGCAGGGGGTGTGGGTTTGACTTCAGGTGGGGGAACTGGAGTCCTGCATCCCTCAAGGCACAACCCCCCCCCCCAAAAAAAAAAAAGTGGTAATAGGAATACAGTGGCTTACATGACTGAAAAGTTCTGGGGTTGGCCCAGCAGGATCCAGGGGCCAAGTGACATCATCAGAACTTGGTCTTGTCTCTCTCTCCTTGACTGCTTCCCTTTGAGGTGGGCTTCATTCTCAGATCAAGTTCTTTTTTTCAGGTTTTTTTCCTTAGTATCTTTTTTTTTTTTTTTTGAGTATCATTGCTTTACAATGCTGTTAGTTTCTGCTGCTGCACAACAAAATGAATCAGCCATGTGTATACACGTTTCTTCCTGTAGAGAGTGCTTCAGGAGCGGGAGGCTATGAGCTCCTCTCCCAGTTGTATGACCCTCAGCACACTCCTTAAACTCAGTGGGCCTGTTTCTTCATCTGAACAAGGGGCCAACCGTGACATGTTCATTCATTCATTCATTGCTGCGTATTGCACTGTCGCAGGAATGGGAGAGCAGGAGGAATTTTTGATAATGTGCCGGGGAGGAAGACACACTGAAGGGCAAGAGAGGGCCAGCTTGAGATTCCAGGGAACACAGAGCCCAAGGCACAGGCCCGCTGCCCCTGAGGGCTCTACCTGCAGCTGGAGGTGAGGTGACCCAGTGAAAAGGAATTCAGGAATGTGTCACACCACTTTGGGTTGTTTAGACTTCCTGGGCCTTGTTCAACACCTTGGGTTGGAGAGCTCCAGCCTTCTGGCTTCCCTGATCTGGCTGATGCATTCAACATCACAATCTCAGTGGTAAAAATAAGAAACCACCCAAACTCCCTTCTGAGGAAATTTCTGATTTTTACACCGTACAGCCCTTGGAAGTCTATTTCTCTCCCACTGTTAAAGTACCAGCATACAAATCATAAATGTACAAAGCTGAATTTTTACCAAGTGTGCAGTCATACAACCAGCACCCAGCTCAAGAAATAAAATATTACTAGGCCCCTAGCATCCTTACTACCGTGGTAATCACAGCCCTGCCCTGTCTTCCTATACCAAAGGTCAGTTTTGCCCAATTTTGAACTTTTATTCAACATCCTATTTGTGAGACTTACTTGTGTGTAGTGTGCACTTTCATTCTGTATTCTATTTCACTGTATGGGTATACTACATTCTAGCCCCAAACTGCAAACAACCCGAATATCCATGAACGATGCTGTAGTGTGTACTGTGGGACCCTTCTATCACAAGTCTTTCGATCTGTCTTCAGCAGACACTCCTAACGGTCCTGTGGGGTGGTTTAACAATCGCATTCCTGCCCCCAGCAGTGAAATGGATGGAAGCCCCAGCTTCTCTGCGTGCTTACCAGCACTTGGTGTTTTTCATGTTAGCCATTCGAGTGGGTGTGTAAATAGTATTTCATTGTGGTTGAAGTTTGCATTTCCCTGATTACTAACGAAAATGAGCATTTTTTTCATGTTTGGATTTTCTTCTGTGAAGTACCTGTTCAATTGTTTTGCCAATTGTTCCACTGGGTTGTCTCATTTATTTTAAATTTCTGTGTATTTTAAAATGGATACATGGTTTACAAACCTAACAAGTTACAAACCTATTCCTTGTATATTTTCCCAGGGATTGTATATACAAAAGTGGATATGCCCCAGATCGTCTTTTTCAAATACAGTTTTACACCATAGTTAGTTGGTGATAGACAGGGAAGCCTGGTGTGCTGCAGTCCATGGGATCGCAAAGAGTTGGACATGACTGAGCAACTGAACTGAACTGACACCACAGAGTTAATATACCTCAAATATCACTGCACAGTATTCCATTCGTATGTATAACATACTCTACTTAATATACTGACAGCATATAGGGCGATGCATTTTTATGCTTCCACAAACATTCTACTATAAATACTGGAGTACAAACATCTTTGTGTGCATGAGGGACTCTATCTGGAGGATAAATCACTGAGTTGGGTCAAAGGGTAAATACAATTAAATTTTTGTGATTCATACTTCTATCTTGCTCTGCAAAGAGCTGAATAAAGTGCCAATTGCACCAATTTGGTCTTCCTGGCCAACACACAGAATCACCAAACTTTAATGTTCATCAACTGACTAGGTGAAAAATGGGATCTCTTGATACTCTTAAATCTGGATTCATTCCTTTTACTTTGAATGAGGCTGAGCATCTTTTCATGTGGTTGAACAGAGGCTCCACTTTAAAAGAACTACTTCGTGGGATGAATGGCTAGCTGCACACTATCTCCTGATGGATACACAGAACTGATCCTGGAGCTGAGATGTCCTCATTCCTGTGAGGACGCCAAGGGTAGGTGTTTGGTTCCATGGGCCTTATGAAATCAAGGAGAGACCCCCAAAAAAGTGTGTTGAACCACAGTCTCAAAATAGGAAGAAACCTTAGAAATCAAGTCTAATCTTATATTTTTTTAGAGATTAAAAAAAAGCTGAGGCTTAGAGAAGGGAAATGACTTGCAGAAGACCACATACCAAGTCTGTTGAGAAAGAGATGAAAATCCTTGATAAGAGTTGAATTGTTTTTGTCAACTGCTGTCATCCTGTTAGATATTTTTAATGAATGATTTCATCATGCTATTTCCTTTAGCAACAGCGCAATTTTCAAGTTACAGTAAACAAGCCCATACAAGTGTGGGGGCTGAGGAGAATTACAAGTCTTTTTTGTGAAAGACTTTGAAATGGGTCACAAAATTATTGTGTGTCTTCAATGGACAACTAGGTGTTGTCGTGCACACCCTTGGATTATCTGGGTCTATGGATCTTTTTCTTTGCTTTAAGCTATTTCTAACTCTATAGGTTTTTTCTTTTTAATTTATTTGGCAGCATCAGGTCTTAGCTGCAGACCTAGGGATCTTTCGTTGTGGTGAAGGGATTCAGTAGCTGTGGCACGTGCAGGCTTAATTGCCTTCCAGCACACAGGATCTTAGTTCCCAGGCCAGGGATCGAACCCATGTCCCCTGCCCTGGAAAGTGGATTCTTAACCACTGGACCATGAGGGAAGTTCCATTCTATAGGTTTAAATTTTATTTATTTATTTATTTGGCTGTACTGGGTATTATTGCGGCACTTGGGATCTTTAGTTGCAGTGTGTGGGATCTAGTTCCCTGACCAGGGATCAAACCCGGGCTTCCTGTACTGGAAGTGTGCAGTCCCAGCCACTGGAGCCAACAGGGGAGTCCCAACTCTACAGGTTCTGGAGAACAGACGGCAAGGCAAGTGATTCTGTTACCAAGGCTGTTGCCCCAGAATCTTACCCGTGCCCTTCCTTCAAATGAAATCAGTGTGTTTTTTTTCTTTAATTTACTTTTTAAATTTTTGGCTGTACCATGTAGCATGCGGGATCTTAGTCCCTGACTAGGGATCAAATCTGTGCCTCCTGCAGTGAAAGCTCAGAGCCCTAACCACTGGGACCACCACAGAACTCCAAAACCAATTATTCTTATCTAAGGAAATCCCATGGGCAGAGGAGTCTGGTGGGTTACAGTCCATGGGGTTGCAAAGAGTTGGACATGACTGAGCGACTGAGCACCCACAAGTTTCAGGAGGAAGATGCAAAGAGAAAAAGTAACAAGGACTGGTTAGAACAAACTAGGCCAAAGACTGGGGAAGATCTGGCTTCCAGGGGACCTTGAGTCTCATTATCAGCTCACTGTAATATATTAGCACACGCTAAATGACACACTCATCAGCACCAGAACAGTTGACAACTGCCAGGACAACAACTGAAAAAGCCCATACAAGCACTGCAAAGGAGAGGTGCAACAGTTCCGGGTCCAAACCACACCCCTGTTCTCCAATAAGTCATGAATATTCTTTCCACTCCTTCCAATTCCTTCCTTTTAACCTTGACCTTCTAATATATTTGGTGGCTCCACCAGAATTGGGTTGAGAGCTGATTTGCAAATTAGGTTCCCCCTTTCCATTCTTTGGCCATTGAATATAGCTTGTGTGATTCCACTCTCAGCACCAAGTTTCAGGAAAAAGACAAGAGGTCTCCATGCAAGTCCAGTTGACCTGCTTGGTAGCAATTCCTGCCCACCGATATCTGACATTTAAATGAAGCTTGTCTGGCAGAAGTTCAACTGACTTCCCTACTGTAGAAACCAGTTTTGATTTGGTTCAATTAAGCAAATTATTTTCTTTTTTTAAATTTTTTGGCCACACTGTGGGATGTGGGATTTAGTTCCCTAATCAGGGACCAAACTTGTGACCCCTACGTTGGGAGTGCAGAGTCTTAACCACTGGCAGCATTCCTGACTGCCTACATGTACCTGTCTTTTGGATTCATCGTTAAACCACTTGTATCATTCATCTTACCTACTTTTTCCCTCATAAATTAGTGAGTTAACTCTTTGACATGTGTATGAGACATAAATCTTTGACATATTTGTATGAGAGTCACGATTTAACTTTTAAATCTCAGATGTGTTTTATTGTGTTTATTAACTTTTTTTAAAAGATACTTTTGTGGGGAAGGATAAATTAGGAGGTTGGGATTAACATATATACACTGCTATATATAAAACAAATAACCAACAAGGACATACTGTATAGGACAAGGAACTATACTCAATATTTTGTAATAATCTATAAGGGGAAAGAGTCTGAAAAAGAACATATACACATATATGTATAACTCAATCACTGGGCTGTATACCTGAAACTATATTGTAAATCAACCATACTTTAATATAAAAGAAGATATCATTTAACGTTGTTCATAGCACGTGTATCTTAAGCATAGCAGCCACTTGCAGTCTCAACGTTATCCAAAGACAATCATCCTTTCTTTCAGCCTATACAAAAAGAATTGCATACAGATTGGAAGCCTACCTCTCCTTTATTCCTTGTGGAAATAAATAAGCCAGGCGATTAGGAGGGCTTCCCTGATAGCTCATCGGTAAAGAATCTGCCTGCAATACAAGAGACACAAGACTCTGGTTCAATCCCTGGGTCAGAAAGATCCCCTGGAGGAGGAAAGGGCAACCCACTCCAGTATCCTTGCCTGAAAACCCCCATTGACAGAGGGCTGACAGTCCAAAGGGTTACAGAGTCAGATACAACTGAGTGAATAAGCACAGGAGACTCAATGAGGATTGACTGAATGTATGAAAGTGAAAGTCGCTTAGTCGTGTCCGACTCTTTGCGACCCCATGGACTATACAGTCCATGGAATTCTCCAGGCCAGAATACTGGAGAGGGTAGGCTTTCCCTTCTCCAGGGGATCTTCCCAACCCAGGGATCGAACCCAGGTCTCCTGCATTGCAGGCGGATTCTTTACCAGCTGAGCCACAAGGAATGTATAGCACCATGTTAAATGCACAGGCACAGTAACAAAAATCTTAAACTTTTAAAAGTTGGAATTCAATGAGTAATGTACCTTTTACTTCCAAAAGCTTAGCTATATAACCATATCTGGGAGCAAGAATGGTAAACTGTGAGAAGGTGGCTTGCAGACAATGAGATTTCTTTCTATCCTTCACCCTCAATTCAGTTCAGTTCAGTTCAGTTGCTCAGTCGTGTCCGACTCTTTGCAACCCCATGAATCACAGCACGCCAGGCCTCCCTGTCCATCACCAACTCCCGGAATTCACTCAGACTCATGTCCATCGAGTCCGTGATGCCATCCAGCCATCTCATCCTTGGTCTTCCCCTTCTCCTCCTGCCCCCAGTCCCTCCAGCTTCAGCGTCTTTTCCAATGAGTCAACTCTTTGCATGAGGTGGCCAAAGTACTGGAGTTTCAGCTTTAACATCATTCCTTCCAAAGAAATCCCAGGGCTGATCTCCTTCAGAATGGATTGGTTGGATCTCCTTGCAGTCCAAGGGACTCTCAGGAGTCTTCTCCAACACCACAGTTCAAAAGCATCAATTCTTCAGTGCTCAGCCTTCTTCACAGTCCAACTCTCACATCCATACATGACCACAGGAAAAAACATAGCCTTGACTAGACGGACCTTAGTCGGCAAAGTAATGTCTCTGCTTTTGAATATGCTATCTAGGTTGGTCATAACTTTCCTTCCAAGGAGTAAGCCTCTTTTAATTTCATGGCTGCAGTCACCATCCGCAGTGATTTTGGAGCCCAAAAAATAAAGCCTGACACTGTTTCCACTGTTTCCCCGTCTATTTCCCATGAAGTGATGGGACCGGATGCCATGATCTTCGTTTTCTGAATGTTGAGCTTTAAGCCAACTTTTTCACTCTCCTCTTTCACTTTGATCAAGAGGCTTTTTAGTTCCTCTTCACTTTCTGCCATAAGGGTGGTGTCATCTGCATATCTGAGGTTATTGATATTTCTCCCGGCAATCTTGATTCCAGCTTGTGTTTCTTCTAGTCCAGGGTTTCTCATGATGCACTCTGCATAGAAGTTAAAAGAAGCAGGGTGACAATATACAGCCTTGACGTACTCCTTTTCCTATTTGAAACCAGTCTGTTATCCCATGTCCAGTTCTAACTGTTGCTTCCTGACCTGCATACAGATTTCTCAAGAGGCAGGTCAGGTGGTCTGGTATTCCTATCTCTTTCAGAATTTTCCACAGTTTATTGTGATCCACACACTCAAAGGCTTTGGCACCCTCAATTAGTTTTTATCAATCTTTCAAGTTAGTGGGTACTTAAAGAATTTAACAACAAACAACTGAGCGCCTACTTCCCAGCCCTGAGGAAATTGTTCCTAGTATAGGAAATACCCGGCCCATGCCCACCCACCCCCGCCAACCACCACAAACAAAGCTAACCACGTTTCTACCTTCGACAAACTTAGGACTCAGCCATCTGTAAGGGGTCGCTGGGACGCTGAGGTCTCCACGCCCCCCAGAGGCTGTTAATCAGGAATCACGCAAACAGCGGCGCTTCCCCTTCCCTCCACGCGCTTTCCGGCCCAGGCGTCCCCCTGGCGCTTCTCCACTAACCCGCGACAGGATTTCTCATCCCCGCGCGCCGCACGCACAGCTCGCACCTCTCGCTGGCTTCACCCGCGCCGCCGCGGGCCCCTGGACACGCGGGTCCGAAACCCTGCGGCAGCCCATAGCCCCCATCCTTTCTCTTCCCCAGACCTCAGCTTGCACGGATCGCTTTATTTTAGAAAGCGGACCTTGAGACTAAGAAGGGCTATCTTTCCCTGGAACACCCAGTTTTTAGGACCCGCGGTCCCAGAAACCCCGCCCCCGCCGCGGCGCGGCCGGATCTGCGCAGGCGCGGCGCCGCCAACCCCGTGCGGTTCACTTCCGGGAGCCGAGCCTCCCCGCTTCCCCGGCCTGCCTCCGGGTCTCGTGTGCCCCTGGGCGGCCGACTCCCTCCGACCGGCCCGGCGGGACCGGGCCGAGCCGCGGGGCCCGCCGTGGCCCGGCCATGAGCGCAGCCGCATGATGCGTCCCTGCCTCGGCCGCTGCAGTCGCCGTCGCCGCCGTCGCCGCCGCCGATCGGGAGGAGCCGCAGCGCCGGGCGACCCCGCCCGGGCCTCGGGTGAGCGCGGCGGGCCGGGGCGGGCGGGCTGCTGGCACCCGGCTCTCCCAGCCGCTCCGGGGCCCCCCGTCCGCCAGTCTCGGGCCCCTTGCTCCGTCCTGCTCCACCGCGGCGCGCCGCACCTGCGACCTTGCCGAGTGCCTCTCGGGGGCACCTCTGTGCCGGCGCTTGACGCCTTCCTCTGCCAGGTGTCTCCTTGTCACTCCTTGGTGCACCTCTCGGGGTAGGACCCGAATTGCAGCCCCAGCTTGTTGCCTGACCTTGGGCGTGACACTCAGCCTTCCCAGCCACAGTTCCCTCCCTTTGATAGCTAATAAGGGGGTTGTTGTTAGGGCCGGAAGACATAATAGCTATAAACCCTTTGTAAGCTGTAAAGAGTAGTTTATGGGCAAGCATTACAGTGGGCTTTCTTAAACATCGCCTATGGCTTCTCAAATGCCCCTGTTCTTCACTCCTTTATACGTTTTTAGCTTTTCTTTTTTGTTCTTTGCCCAGCTCCCTCCTCTTCTCTTACTCTGCCCAGGATCTTTTCGGGGGTTTACCTACCAGGCCACCTGGGACAGTCAGGTCAGCCTTCAGGGCAATGTTTGAATCTTGCTGCAGCCAGAATCATCTCTCCTGAGGAGTCGTTGCTGCTGGAACTAAGTCTCTCTTCGCTGTTGGATGGAGACACCTTATTGGCTTGTGGGTAACCGGTTTTGTGAGTGTAAGAACTGTCCATATAGCTGCTCTGTAGCTTCTTTTGCTGATTAGGTTCTGTAAAGTGCAGTCCAGTCAATGCTACAGTGTTGAACGTTTGCAGTCTGCTTAGCATTTGTACTTAATGCACATAGATTTATCTATTTTACTGCTACTGTCTCAAGTCTTGGTCTAGAAAGCTCGAACCCAGTCCGCCAGTCTCATCCGCCAATCTCAGGCCGCTTGCTCAAGGGTCTAGAAATCTCGGCCAATATATATTCCTTCTTAAGACTATTCACTTCAAAGAGGGTGAACTGAATCTTCTGATACTTTTACAACTTTAATTTTTTCAAAATCAGACCTAGTTTTTTGATACTGTCTTACAACTTTTACGAAACTGAAGGCAACTTTTAAAAGTCACCTTGTTAAATTTGCTTGTTAGTAAGTTGGGATACTTGATTAAAGAGAACATCTCTGGGGATATTTGAAAAATGGGATGGAACACACATGTTAAATTACATCTTTTGAACATTCTGGTAAAAATGGAAGGGTCAGAATGATGGACAGTATTTGGATTGTGTACTTTCCGGAGTGAGGCTGGTAGGTTGACTTTTGAGTTGTGAGGTGGAGGGGAATGAGACTAAATGAAGGTAATTTCCTAAAGAATTCATAAAACAACAGCTGGAACTCTCTGCACACATCTCACCTCAAAGTCAAGTGAGTAGACGTGTATACAGAAGGTTTTTTTTTTAACCAGTGACTTAGAGCCTACCTAGATTACATTGAGTAAATTGGGAAATACTGGCATAACTAGAATGATCTCAGTGAGAGAGACAGTACTGAAAAGAACTCTACAAGAACTGACTTGAGCCAGTCAAACGTCTGGACGTACCTTTCCACTTCTACTGAAACTGTTCCCTGCAGGCTTGGACCCTTTGGTGACACAGTAGTATCATCTTTGTTAATTTGAGGAACTGGACTGAACAGTAAGTTCACATATGAAGTTAATGCTTGGGATGAATTGAGTAGTAGTTTTCCTGATGATTCCAGAAGTTCCCTGCTCCAGACCATGCTGAACAGCTGTAAGGATAGTTTCCTTGAAGCAGCTTTTTGGGGGTCAGTCAGTTCAGTCGCTCAGTCGTGTCCGACTCTTTGCAGCCCCATGGACTGCAGCACATCGGGTTTCCCTGTCCATCACCAACTCCTGGAGCCTACTCAAACTCATGTCCATTGCATCCGTGATGCTATCCAAACATCTCATCCTCTGTCGTCCCCTTCTCCCGCCTTCAATCTTTCCTAGCATCAGTGTCTTTTGGGGGGTATATTTCTTTAAAGTAATATTTTATTTAATTTTTTGGCTACACCATGAGGCTTGTGAGAACTTAGTTCCCTGAATCAGGAATTGAACCCATGCTCTAAGCAGTGAAAAGCACAGTCCTAACCACTGAACTGCCAGGGAATTCCCTTAAGTAATGGTTTAATTATAAAATTAATACATACTTGTTTTGTAAAAAAAAAAAAAATCAAACAGTAGAGCAGAGCATGAAATATAGATTCCCAAACACTTACTCTTGCTCCCTTTTGTCCCCAAAGCCAGTGTCCCATTAACAACTTGTGTGTGACCCTTCAGCTGTAGCACCCAAGAAGAGTTGAGCCACCTGCAGAGCTGGTCAGCTACAAAGTCGAGAGGGAACAGTTTCACATGTCTGTACTTTGCTCTGCCTGTTCTGGGATGGCATTTCATCAGTCACTTGCCTCTGATTTTTTTTTCTTTCACCCACTTCTTTGCCTCTATCTACAGACATGTTCTTGTCTCCATTACTGCTTGATTCCATTCTTGAAAAAGCGCCAGTAGAATTTTATTAATTGTCTGATAAAATCCAGACTCTTCATGGGGCCAAGATAATGCCTTATATTGGTACAGCACCTCATAGTTTTGAAAACAACTTTGTTATCCTGCAGTGCTGTGTGTGTCTTGGGTGCCTGGTAAATGTTTGGTGAATGAATGATCTTGCTGGGCAGAGTGGGAGTCTTCTACACGGGGGCTGCAGCAGGAGCAGAAGCACGGGGCAGTGGGGGGGGGGTGCGGTCCACGGACACAGCAGGGAAACAGCAGGAAGGCTGGGCAAAGAGCCCAGAGAGGCCCGGGAGCCAGATTCAGTGGAGCCCTGAATGCCATGGCCCCAAGGTTTGGCCCCTCTATTGGTTAGGATTCTGCAGAGGGACAGCCAAAGGTGAGGGAGCCTAAGCTTGGGTTGTGGGAAGGTGGGCAGGGAAAAGGGGGAGCATTAGCAGAAGCGTTAGCAGCTCCTAGGAGGAGTGATGGGGAGGAGGACTTGGGTCTCGAGGGGAAGGGGCAAGGTAAACCCTGGGTGTGCAGGGAGCATTATCAGTTAATGGGAGGAGAGGCGGCTCTGTTAGCTGCCGGTTTAGGTCGTTCTGGGAGAGGGCACAGGGCGTGTGCAGCCCCAGTAACTGCTCCTGCTAATCAGGATAGAGGCTTCCAGCTTCTCTTGAGACAGGCTTTTACAGCGTTATCTTGGCTGAAATGCTTTTAATTCTTAGCATTCTGTATTTCCAAAACTCACTGTTACAGAATGCATTTTCTAAAACCAAGTGCTCTCGGAGGCCGTGTGTTTTAATGGAAGAACATGGGCTTTGGAGTCAAAACTCCAAAGTTTGTTTTTTCTTAAACAGACCCCCATTTGACTGACAGGCTGTGGCTGTGGAACAGGGATAAAGGTGGGAGCTCTGGTATGTCGTCCATGTGCCTTCGAGGCTGCTGTGCACTCCTGGTAACACACCCAGAATAAACCCTGCTACTGGGGGTCTCTCCCTCTGCCCTCCCCTTCCCAAGCTGTCCACATTACCCCCCCACCACCATCTGACCCCACCCCTGGCTCCCCCTTTTGACCCTTTTCCCTATTCATGGTCCTGTGGGCTTCATTTTTGCTTTCTCATCTCACTCAACAGGTATGTGCAGAGTTCAGGGTGTGCCGGGTGTATGAGTAGAACATTCCATTGATGTGATGACAGCGGAACAAGACAGCTGGGGTGGGAGGGAGGTGAGAGGTGAGGTCCGCAGGCCCCGGGCGGTAAGGCTGTGCAGCCACACAGGAGGCCTGGGGGTTTTGTTCTAACTGTAGAGGCAGCCGCTGGCTGGTTTTGATAGACTGGGAGTGGCAGGGTCTGACTTCTCTCTGTTTAAACTGGCTCCAGATGCTGATTGGGGATTGGGTTAGGGGCCGGGGAGTAGGTTGGGGGTTGCGCAGAGGCCACGAGTATATAACAGTGCTGGTTCATGCAGCCCAGGTGAGGGCTCCTGAGCCTTGATCGGGCTAGGCAGGCTGGTGCAGGGTGGCTCACATCTAGGCAGGTTTTGAAAGTCAAGCCCACAGGACCTGCTCATGGGTGAAGGATGGGGAGCTGGGGGAGAAAAGTGAAGTGAAGGGTGTGTCCTGATTTTTGACGCTGGCAACTAGATGGTAGTGCAGGTGCTGTTTATCAAGATGACAAGGTGGGATCCCAGCAGTCTGTGGGTGGAGGGGTTTCTGCTTTGACCTGGACTGTGGTCTTGTTGAGTAACCGGTCAGAGACACTCAGCAGCACATTCTTCGTTTGCGGGTTTCCCACATGCCCTTCTCTAACTTCACGGAACTGAGCTCTTGGAGATCATTTGGAGAGCACACAGCCAACGAGGGAAACCCAAGACCCCGCCTGAGCACCCCAACACTGAGGTGTCTGTGGAGGAGAAGGACCAGCCAGGAGTCTGGGAGTGGCTGGCGGGGAAGGGAGGAAGCCAGAGTCGCCCCCACCTCCACCGAGCGCCTTGGCTCCTTCTGTGTTTCTCAGTTTGTCCTCTTTTGTTTTAGTATGAAAGACCTTCCGAGAGAGGTTACGTAAGTTTACCGTTCACAGAATGGCAGATGTGGCAGCGTACCACTGAGACTTGGCTTCGGTCCGTTGTTTTTTTCCCTCAAAGGTTAATATTCCGTTCTTCAGCTTCAGTAATTTGAGAAGAAAATAGCGGTTCATATGGCATATATTACTGGTCTGGTTTGAAAGCCCGAACTAAACCTTTCATGATTGCAAATGGATGGGAAGAGCACCTAAGAGCATAGTTGCAGTTGCAGTGAGTGCAGTGGGCCGGGTGATCTGCACGCTCCGCTCCTCACCAGCTTCAGTGAGCAGCCTGTGTCTCGTCTCCCCACCCCACCCAGGCCTGTGCCGGTTCACTTACACCGGGCTGCAGGCGTCCTGCCCTTCTCCTAAGCCTCCCCTGCCTCAGAGCAGGCCGTTTGCGGGGCCATGTGTGACATCTTCCCGTTATCGCCAGTGACGGCACCTCCTTGGAGTTCTTAAAATTCTCCCTGGAAGCTTATTTTTTGGTCATAATTATTTCTCTTACATCATAGTAAGTTGAGAAAATAACAGGAAATCCAGAGAATAAATTTTAGACCAAATGATGGAAAATGTACCCAGGTGGATCATTAAAAAGGGTAAATCACACACACACGTGCCCCTGCTGACCCAGCCCCAGGCCCACCTGGCTCCCGAGCCCACCCTTCAGGCTTGTGTGTGCTGACTGCTCCAGCCATCGAGCGCCTGCCCCCACCTGCTCCGTCCTGGCAGTCCCTCCTGGCTGCTTGCCTTCCTCCTTCCATCCAGTCATACTTTGTCAGAGATGGCTCTAAAACATCTGTCTACCAAGCCCCAGTGTCTCCCTTTGCAGCAGAACGCAGTGTGGAATTCCAGACGCCCTAGCTTGGCCTTTCGGTGCTTCACGGGTGGCCCCAGCCTCCTCCCCTGCCTCCCTTACGCTGGGGGTGGGGGGTGGTGCTGCAGCCCGTGGTTCCCTTTCCTGCCTCGGCACCTCTCACACCGTTGCCTTCCTAGTGGACACCTTTCTGTTCTCTGGACAGGATGAGCTGTTGTCGGCTCTCTCCGTCAATCATCCTCTGCCTGTCACTGGGGGGAAACATCGGGACACCACTTAGCAGGCTGGTTCCCATCTCTGGTGTGTGAGCCCTCGTGGCCCGGGGACCTGTCTGTGGTGAGCATCCTGCGGACCTCGCATAGAGTCCGGAGCTTGGGAGCCCGCCCCCACGTCTGAATGCAGCAGATCTCAGGGCGCTGCGTCTGCTTCTCATGCCGCCTCTGTGCCCGAGGCAGAGATTTGCTTACTACTCTTTTTTATAGGTCAGCAGTGGGTGTCTGAAGAGTAGAACAATGCTGAGTGTAAAAGCAGGGTGTTAATGTAAACATGAACACCAGACTCTAGGGTAGACATTCCTGTTACCGTAATAGCAACTGATCACCAAAGAATACTGATGTCTTTTGTTTACTTGTTTTCAGTTTGTTTATGAGATGCTTTTTCTGTCTATAGGCATGAGGAGAAAACATCAGGGGAAGAGATTAATAAGACACCTGCCCACAGATAGCATTAAGAGTAAAGTGAGACAGGGCCTGGCTCAGAAGGCCATGTCTGCAGGGAGAGCACCTAGAACGCGGCTGTTACCACACCCTTCACACCTGCACACGCACCTATGCTGGGCATTTTGTCTCTCCATTTTTTAGTTGAGAATAATTCAAGTGAAATGAAGTGGGACAGTTTTAAGTGTATAATTTTTTATTTTAAAATATGTATTCGGCTGTGCTGAGTCTTCATTGCTGCATGCGGGATCTAGTTCCCTGACCAGGGACTGAACCCAGGCCCCCAATCTTATGAGTGGCATCCTAGCCACTGGACCACCAGGGAAGCCCCTTAACTGTCCTTTAACCGTTTGTTTTGTCCTGACAGTGCGTGTGGCTGTGTAGCCGGCTGCCCTGTCCACACAGGCAACTTTGCATCGAACCAGAAAGCTGCCTTGGTGTCTCCTTCCTTCCCACTTGTGGTCCAGCCCCATTCTGAGCTCTTTCAAAGTACATTAGCTTGGCTTGGTTAGAGGGCCATGGAGATTGACTCCTACTGAATACATTCTTCTGTGTCTGGTTTCTTTCACTTAGCCACATTGTTGCATGTATCTAACCTCCTCCCATTTTTTAGAATGAGTTGTATGAGTAACCGTGGTTTGTTTGTTCATCCCCTGGTGAGGGATATTTGGGTTTTCTGGTTTGGTGGGTGTGATGAACAGAGCAGCTGTGGACAGTTCTGTACATGTTTTGTGTTCATACTCGTGCGTGTGTGCTCACTGAGTCGTGTCCAACTCTGCAAACCCATGGACTGTGGCCCACCAGGCTCCTCTCTCTCTGGGATTTCCCAGGCAAGAATCCTGGAGTGGGCTGCCATTTTCTTCTCCAGGGGATCGTCCTGACCCAAGAATCAAACCAGCATCTCCTGCACTGGCAGGCGGACTCTTTACCACTGAGCCACCGGGGAAGCCCGGGTCACATTCACCTTGAGGTAAATACCCAGAAGTGGAATTTCTGAATCACAGGGCGGGTGTTGATTTAACTCGGAGAAAGTGCCAGACCACTTTCCAAAGTGGTTGCTGTGTTGGTTACTTTTTAAAATTTATGAAAGTAACTGGGGATTTGGCCTCATTGTAGAGATTCTGCTTAAGCCCGAGCCCTGGGATACGTTGACCTGGGTTTTACAGAGTCAGTTTTCTTTTAAAACAGTGTTAACATAAGCCTATTTGAAGATACTCAGAATGAATGTGAATGAAAAGTGGAAAATATTACTAAGCATAATTAGGCATTACTGGTTCAGCATGTTATTCAGCATTTGAAGTTGCTGGCTCCTGCATAGATATTTGAGTAAAGTTACTATATGTAAATGCCATATTTTAAAAGTCACCTCTGGACTTCCCTGGTGACTCAGTGGGTAAAGAATCCGCCTGCTGGTGCAGGAGACATGGGTTCGATTCCTGATCTGGGAAGATCCCTGATGCTGTGGAGCAGCTAAGCCCGAGCACCACCACTCCTGAGCCTGTGCTCTGGAGCTGGGGAGCCGCAACTGCTGAGGCCCACATGCTGCAGAGCCTGTGTCCCGGAGCTAGAGAAGCCGCGGCAGTGAGAATCCCACACACCCCAACTAGAGAGTACCCCCTGCTCTCTGCAACCAGAGCAAAACCTGCACAGCGGTGAAGACCCAGCACAGTGAAAAATAAATACATAAAATTATAAAATAAATGCAGTTAATCAAAAAGAAAGTTACCTACTTTAGTTTAAGCAGCTTGTTCATGGCCGCATTTGTTACTAAAAGAGTTCCAAAAGGACTGAGAGTCACAGGTACACCAGAGAACCTTGGTGTGTGGGCCACCGCTGGCCATGGGCAGGAGGTTGTCCAGCTCAGCATGGAGGGCAAGCAGGGGAGCCTGCCCTCAGAGCCAGTGCAGTGGAAGGGAGCGCGCGTGGCCAGGAAGCGGCGAGCAGCCCCCAGTTCCTGGGGCCCAGAGCCCATTCCGTGGAGACCGCCAGGGGAGCTCAGCCTGCCTGCTCCTCAGTCCCACCAGTGCCCTGTCGCCTCACCGTCCTCCTCACCAGCCCTCTGGCGTCTTAAGTCAGGGGTCTGGGTTTCAGACAACAGACAGCCGAGGGTTTGCCCAGCAGAGCAGTGTTTTGTTGGTAGGACACTGGATGCAAACGGAGCGGACCGGCCCTGAGGCGCCAGGGCTGGTGCAGCAGTGGAGCTCTGCCAGGGAAGGATGTCTCGTTGGGGGCTGCCTTTGCCAGGCATCCCGCTGTTTGGAAGTTTGTCCTCTGATTCCTTTTCTCTCCTATGGTCTTTTTTTTTTTTTCAGTTTGTTTTTAGTTGATTTACAATTTTGTGTCAGTCTCAGGTGTACAGCAAAGTGATTCAGTTATTATATATATATATATATATATGCGTGCACGTGTGTGTATTCTTTTCCATATTCTTTGCCATTATCAGTCTTAGAAGGTATCAAATGCGGTTCCCTGTGCTATACAGCAGATCCTTGTTGCTTATCTAGTTTCTATATGGTGGCATGTATGTCAGAGAAGGCAGTGGCACCCCACTCCAGTACTCTTGCCTGGAAAATCCCATGGATGGGGGAGCCTGGTAGGCTGCAGTCCACAGGGTCTCGAAGAGTCGGACATGACTGAGCGAATTCACTTTCACTTTCATGCATTGGAGAAGGAAATGGCAACCCCCTCCAGTGTTCTTGCCTGGAGAATCCCAGGGACGGGGGAGCCTTGTGGGCTGCCGTCTGTGGGGTCGCACAGAGTCGGACACGACTGAAGCGACTTAGCAGCAGCAGCAGCAGCATGTATCTTAATCTCAAACTCCTAATTTATTTTCCTTGGCTCTTTTTTGTTTAGTTCTCCTTTCTGGGAGGCATCCCACTCTCTCTTCCAATCCTGTTTTTAAGATTTTAAAATTCTATCATATTTTTATTTTTAAATAAGTAGGAAGTTCTCAGAATGTTCCTCTTTGTCTCACAAATGCAGTCTCCTATTTCTTTGGTTTTCTTCCCTGTGCATTATACCTGCTCTCAACTCCTTGTTTCCTTTGGTTTCTTTCTGGGGCTCTGTCTCTCATGAGACCTGGTTGGGGCTTTCTCCAAAATAACTGACTGTCGGCTGTTCTCTCACGTTTAAGCATGAGATCTGCCAGGCACGTGGCAGGGGCCGTGTCGGTGGTCAGCTGTCCTCTGGCAGCCCTGCTCCTGGGGAAGCCTGGCAGCAGTCTGACCTCTCTGGGGGAATGCCCCCACCTCGTGCTGTCGGTCGGCTTTTCTTTTTGGGCCGGATGACTGCTTCCAGGAAGGCAGTGTCTCCTCGCCCACCTGCCGGTGCCCAGTGGGAAACACCCCTCCCTGTCCCACCTGCTCCCTCGCGCACTGTGCCCCCTCCCCGGACCCCTTTCCCCGGGGGCTCTGGTGCATCTCTCCTCTCACTCTCATCTTTGCTGCAATTCCTTGGCTGTGGCTGGTAAAACGGTTACCTGTTGAAATGCAGGTTGACTAGATTTGGTCTGGATTATCCCCAAGGCTCTTTCTCAAGGGATTTTGGCTTACAGGTTTTATTTAAAACTGGGGCTAAAGTAACAGGGGGGTAAAATGGACAGGTTTATAATTTTCAGGATTCTGTCAATTTACTAGTAATGAAAACCTACAGGAGTCATGATTTCATAGTTAAAGATAGTTCTGAACGCCAGAACAAGCAACTTTTCTAATTAGATTTTATTATCTTTCAGATCCTGTCACATAGGACAGTATGCACCTTAAGATCCTAAAGAAAAGGCACAAAATGTTCAAGTAATGTCTAGTAATACTTTGTGAGGTAAGTGTCTCCTCAGGTATATAATCAGTTTCCTCTCTAATTGCTCATGCTAACTTGTACCCTGTTGATGGTTAATGGTCACCTCCTGTCAATGATTTGCTGACCACCTACTCTAAGAGGAGAGTGTGTCCTGGAGCAAGATCCCAATTATTAGCAGGAGTTACAAGATGAGGGCAGGCCTCCTATCTACATGACTGGGAAGGTTTTGCTTGGCTGGCTGTCCCTGAAACAGTGGAGATCTGCAGTGTTGCTCCTGGTGTGCTGGGAAGCGAGGCTTGATTTAACACGAGGAGAAACAGGTTCACGGGTGTAGACAAAATCCCGTTAAACTAGCCATGGAAATAGAAAACCGATGATGTGACATCTGCTTGACTGTCGGTCAACACACCGTGCTTTCGGGCCTCTCTCAGGCAACCTGAATACAGAGCATTCCGTGGAAGACGGTGTGGCGTGAGGCTGCGCCCTCGCCCTGGGGTCACGTCGCCAGTCGCTGCGCCCTTTGCTCTCACATTCCCAGTGTCTGCAGCTGAGTGAGCGTGAGGGAGCAGTTTCTCCATCTCCCCCCCTCCTTTCCTGCGCTGACGCGGCGTAGGTGCTGTGACTCAGCAGAAGGCGCCTGCGCTTGATCACAGCCCAGTGTGTGTGGCCCAGCCTCCCTGCGTTCCCTGACTGCTTTCTTGAAAATCTTGAAGTAACTGCGGGCTATCAGACTATCTGATGGGTGGGTTTTCAAGTCTGGCTCTAAGGCACACAGCAGGACCCTAATGTGCTTCTGGGACGATCCCAGCCCACCCCTCCAGCTCCCCTGGGTTGGTGTCCTCACAGTCAGAGCTGCCATCTGTGCCCCTATTTCTGGACCAGACAACCGGACTCTGACAACAGGCTCCTCCATCTCTGGACGCACGGCCCTGCGCCCTGCCCAGCACCCAGGTGCCACTTCTCCTAGCCTGCGTCCTGCCTGAGGAGCAGCCATGTGGCAGAGGGAGTATGGCCAGAGGGCTTTCTCAGCCTTGGTGGACTTGTACGACCCACTAGGAAGCTGTGTGGCGATCACCAGGCCACTCACCAGATCTCAGAGAGGGACCAGCTTCACACTGTTGCATCTGGTTGTAAATGAGATGAGAGGGGGTTATGAGGTAAAGCAGCAGCAGAATGTTTACGAGGAAAAGTGCAAGTTTGTCTTTAGTTTCTGGCCCTACGTGTTCTCACCTCAGATAATTTCCCAGTTAATGTGGGAGGGTTGTCAAAAGAACAGACCAGTGAGTGAGGGAAACTGTCGAAAGAATGAAAGAGGAAGGGCATTCTAGGAACAGCATAAAGGAAAGATGGAGATTAAAATGGGAGCCTGGCTCAAAAACATGCTCACCCATCGTCAAAGAGTTAGAACTCGGGGGAAGGGAGAGCACACACAGAGCGACATGGAGAACCATCGGGTGAGAACCCTGAGCTCCGCATCGGGGGCCAGAGTGGACACGAGCAGCAGGCGTTGCCTGTCCGCCAGCCTCTTCGCCGCTGACCTGCGTGGGCTCCGGGCGCTGCGTGGGCAGCGGGGTGCCCAGGCCTCACCCTCGGGCTCGGAGCCTGGGCCCTGCAGTGTGCGTCTGGCCCTCACCCTGCGTCATCCCGCTGAGGCGTGGCTGGGCAGCCGCCGTGACCTAGTGCCCCTCGCACCTTCCCGCAGGGAAAGCATGCCGTCCTCAGGACACCGGCTGCGGGACGTCGAGCACCACCCTCTGCTGACCGGGGATGACAGCTATGACTCCGCGGCCTCCTCTCCCGCTGAGGCCGACGCGGCCGACAGGGTGTGGTTCATCCGCGATGGCTGCGGCATGATCTGCGCCGTGCTGACCTGGCTGCTGGTCGTGTATGCGGACTTCGTGGTCACGTTCGTCATGCTGCTGCCCTCCAAGGACTTCTGGTACTCCGTGGTCAACGGAGTGGTCTTCAACTGCCTGGCGGTGCTCGCCCTGTCATCTCACCTGCGGACCATGCTCACCGACCCTGTGAGTGCCTGCCCTCGGTGGGCTTTCCTGTCGGGTCCGGGCTGGGGAGACGCCAGTGGCTGTGGCTGGAGGGCCTCGCACTCCCGTGGCCTTGGGGTTCGAGTTCTCGGGCACAGGCTGGCGGCCTGGTCCGCAGCGTCCCTGGAGCACACACAGCATCCGGATGGAAGTGCTATTGGGGTGTATTCAGGGAGTGCAGATTAGAGGCCGGGCGCCAGGAGAGGCTGCAGGGAAGCTGTCAGGAGGACTGCCCAGGGGAGTGCCCAGGCTGCACTGGGATAGGACGTGGGGCTGGGGACCACGGTTCTGGGGAGATACCGACGAAAAAACACACCCTGCAAATGGCTGGAATGCGAACGTGAGCTTGAGGAATGTGCCTCAGGTATCCAGGAGGTTTCTTTGGTGGGGTGAAGAGGAGCCCAACTGGTGCAGAGGAAGCAGGCGCTCCTGCTGTGTGTCTTGGCAAGACCCAGGCCTAGGGGACCCAGCCGGCCCTTCTGCTTCATGCTTGGCCTGGGAGAGCATGTCTCCGGCGACAGAATCAAGTGCAGATCACCAATTGCAGGGACCTGGGGGAGTCATCGGGCAGCGCCGAGGGGTACCAAGGCAGCTGCCCAGGGCTCTGAGCCGCAAAAAGGACCAGAAAATGCATTTATTTCATCGCCATCTGGTCACCACGTGTCGCCTAATGCGTCCCCCCTCCGGCTGCACATCTGTCCTCTGAGCACGTAGGAGCGCTCTTAAGTGGGTGGGGGGTGGGGGTCGCACGCTTACTGTGGAGCAGCGAGTGCGTGTCTGTGAGAACTAAGGTGCGGCACTCCTAAACCTGGTCCCTTTCTTCTTACGGGACCTGGGACCCTCCCCCCATCACTTCCTTCTGGTGATAGGGCGGCCTGCCCGGCTCCTGGACGCCTTGGAGCCCAGTGGTCCTCGGTCTTCACATGCACGTGCTGGGCTTTGCAGACGTGGTGTTGGCCCTGCCGCGCAGAGCCGGGCTCGGCCCCTGCATTCCCGGCAGCAGGCTCTGACTGTCTTTATCCTGCTGACAGCGGTGCCCTGCCGTCTCCCCCACCCTTCCTGTCCCCACACACCTGGTTTCCCCTCCCTAGTAGGGCTCCTTCTCCAGAAACACATATTTCTGTGTGAAGGACAAGCCCCCATGGAGCACAGAAACGAGACCCAGGTTTATTCCCAGTCCACACAGCCATGGCGTCCAGAATGATCTCCCAGACATGATTTTCACTGCCTGTGTCCACTGCCCAGACAGCAAACCCTCCGCCCTGCAGCCTGTGGCCCATGGCCACCCAGCACACAGGGCTCCCTGGCCCTCTGCAGCTCCCCGTGCTGGGGGCTCGTGTGGACGCCCTGTGAGAGCCCCGCCGCCACTCCCACCCCTGGGGCTGGACACCTTGGGGGTCAGGGGCCCAGGGCCACACTCCCCAGGCTAGTCTCTGATAAGTCTGCAGGGAAGCATTATGTAACTTTAAAACACGAGATAAAGTCCTTTTTCAGACTGTTTTGTTCAGCCACCCCCTGTGCAGCAGATAGGAAACCTGTGGGTGTGCTTATCAGGGACACACTGCCCAGGAGTGTGGGCAGAACTGGCTGCCCAGGGTGGAGGGGGAGTGGCTGAGCAAACACAGCCAGCCTCTGGCGTGTCCTGCATGAAGTTGGAAAAATCCAGGTGACTCGCCAAATTATGAAGGATAATGTGCTATTTGAGTTCGTTTTATAGCTTGTTTTCTTTTTCATGAAAACAAAACTTCTGGTCCTATGTTATGTGAGTAATAGCTGTTTTTCACAGTGATGTAAGTGGCAACGACAGCTTTATGAATAACACCTAAGACTAATTCCTAAATTTACTGGGTTTTTTTCTTTCTTAAAACTTGTTCCTCCCAGCTAAAATACATTGTTCCTAAACCGTAGGGGGCGGTCCCCAAAGGAAACGCTACTAAAGAGCACATGGAGAGCCTGCAGCTGAAGCCCGGAG
Organism: Oryx dammah; assembly: GCF_014754425.2. Lineage (NCBI taxonomy): Eukaryota > Metazoa > Chordata > Mammalia > Artiodactyla > Bovidae > Oryx > Oryx dammah. Next base: position 53,478,676 of record NW_024070197.1, read on the forward strand.
AGGTGATCTACAAGTGCCCGAAGTGCTGCTGCGTCAAGCCCGAGCGTGCCCACCACTGCAGGCACGGCGGCGCGGCCCGGGGGGCGGGGGGCGGGGCTGAGTGCCCACCGCTGACAGCAGGGAACCCGAATACCCACCACTGCAGGCACGGCGGCGCTGCCCTGGGGGGTGCGGGCCCCGGGGCAGGGGGGGAGGCTGAATGCCCACCACTGACGGCGGGGAACCCGAATACCCACCACTGGAGGAACCCCCATCCTTAGGGCAGCCTGAGCAACACCCCACCGGGACCACTTCAAAAGGACATCTGGAGCACCCACCATCCCTGGGGCAGGATCCCCCGGGTGGCCTCTTAGCAGAGCTGTTTTCAGTGGGTGGTGTTTCCTCAGAGCACAGAATAGTGAAAATCTAACTTCTTTTCAGCATTTGCAAAAGATGTATTCGGAAAATGGACCATCACTGCCCGTGGGTGAACAACTGTGTTGGAGAAAAGAATCAGAGATTTTTTGTGCTCTTCACTGTGAGTAAAGAGACTACTCATGTAGTGACTTATGTTGAGTCTTAATTCTTGATATACTGTCTTACCTGGAGTGAGTGTTTATTCTGACATCAGACCTGCAGTCCCTTCTCTGGGGCTCAGATTACAGCTGTGTTGTCGCTGGTGGAGAGGCACCCAGCAGAGGAGCGTGGGTTGCCTGTTGCTCCAAGTGTTCGCTGTGATTTAACTTTCTCCTGGATACCTTGACCCACCGTTGTCACTAAAGTGTGTTTCCCCACAGTGTATTAGTCTGTGAGATTACTGTCCTTGGTCCTGAGTGGCCCTGGGGAGGCATGTCACCTGCTCCCCCTCACTGCTACTGCCCACCTCCCACACCCTCACTGAGCCTGGGACAGAGCAGTGGGCTCGTGAGTCCACGCCCTCGGGTCCTGGCGCCGTGCTGACCGGTGTCTCCCTGCAGATGTACATCGCTCTGGCATCCGTGCACGCGCTGGTCCTCTGCGGGCTGCAGTTCATCGCCTGCGTCCGAGGACAGTGGACAGGTAGGCCTGGGGGGTGGCTTCTCTTGCTCGTGCCGCAGTAAGGGGGAAAGGGAAGAAGGGGCCTCCAGTTTCAGAGGAAATCCTTACAGTTGTTTTAGGAATTAATGGAGCATTTTAAGAGGAGAATATGGGAAAGTTCTCACACTGCCGTTTAGCTAGTACGATGAAGCCACACACACACACACACACACTCTCTCTCTCTCTCTCTCTCTCTCTCTCTCTGTCTCTCTCTCTCTCGGGTCTTCTGTCAGCTAACAGTTTCTGCTGAGTACCATTTGTATCCTGCAGACCTTTGAGACTGGGTCAAAATTCATGTTGTCCCCACAGGCCTGGTGTGTGCTCTAGCCACTGGACAGGCATCATTCAGGGCCATCGGATGAGGCAGGACGAGCCGTGCAGCATGGAATCGTGTGTGCGTCCTGCTCACAAGTGTAGGCACAGGCAACTACCATCTTTTCTGGCTTTAGTTGTGTTTTAATACATAGTTCAGTACATGAATACAGTCTCAACAGAAACCTGGGGAAATACAGGGTATTTCAGATCTGCTGACCAAGCCGTGGTGGTGTGAATACTGGCCTGGTAGGGCCACCCTCTGCCCTGGGTGGACAGCAGGTACGCCTGTGAATGAAACGAGCTCGCTTCTCTGTGGACAGTGGCGCAGAGGAGCCCTTCCGCAAGCTGGACCCGCGCCTGAGGCTCGGGACCCGGGGGGGTGCTCCGCCGTGCCGTCACAGCCAGCGCCCTCTCATTCGCAGAGTGCAGTGACTTCTCCCCTCCTGTCACTGTCATCCTGTTAACCTTCCTGTGCCTTGAGGGTCTGCTGTTTTTCACTTTCACCGCGGTGATGTTCGGCACCCAGATCCACTCCATATGCAATGACGAGACGGTACGCCCCTCCTCCGCAGGGTGTGTTTGGCCTCAGTGCACCGGAGTGGGTGGGCAGTGGACGCAAGGGCCTGGTGTTTCCCGGGAGGTGGGCGGGGTAGCCCCGGTGCACCGTGACAGTATCACTGCCTGTGTCTCTCTCCCTGGGCACAGCTTGGGGCTCAAAGGTCCCTTTGATTTGAAAGTCAACAGAGCCAGGCAGGTGGAGCCAGCAAACTCCCCGTTTCTTGGAGACCCTGCCCTCGGCAGCTGAGTGAATTGCAGAGACTGGATCGCCTTCCTGCCTTTCAGTTGAAGGCCTTGAGCAGGCACTTTGACACATGTTTGTAAGACCCAGAAAGAAAATCGGTGCCTGGCCCGGAGGCCTGGCCCCCCTCGTGGCCCTGGGGCTGCCTGAGCTTTGCACCCGCCTGGAGGCCGCTGCCCAGCGGTGTCTGATGTGGTCTGGCCGGCGGCTGCAGCCCGGCCGTGTGCATGGGCCTGCAAGACTGGGACCAGGACGTGTGGTTTGGGTGGTGCCTCCCCCGTGGCGACCGCTCACCTGCCCTTTCTGCTCATACCTGCCCAGGCTTTTCCCGGGGCTGCCGCCCACTTGCTTTTCTTCCTCCCAGGAGATCGAGAGGCTGAAGAGCGAGAAGCCGACCTGGGAGCGGCGGCTGCGGTGGGAAGGGATGAAGTCTGTCTTTGGAGGCCCCCCATCGCTGCTCTGGATGAACCCCTTCGTCGGCTTCCGGTTCAGGCGACTGCAGACGAGACCCAGGAAAGGGGCCCCGGAGTTCTCAGTGTGAGGCCTTCTCGTCACTCCAGAACTTGTCCACGGACTCAGTTTATCTGGGGTTGGAAAGGGTATCAACAGCTCCCCTGTGACCCCGAGGGCGAGTGGCCCAGCGGCCTGCAGCGAGCGGGACTTCACACGTTCACGGTCACAGACGGTAGGTTCCCCACGAGTGACAACGCTATCCAGTAACGGAGGGATGTGGCCGCACGGAGGAGCCAGATGTCGTTCCCTCCCTGCACAGTCAGGAGTCTGTTAACACGCTCAGCGTTTGTTACACGGGTTGTTAGAATCCTATGTGCCGAGCTGCTTTCCTCAGTCATGAAGAAAAGCCAGTCCAGTGGACAGAAACGCCACGGTCAGTGGCCCTGGGACTCTTCGGGCCCCCTCGGTCCAGGAGGGGTCTGGACGCAGGAGCCCGTGGGGGCTACGGGAGCAGCAGGGCCGTACGCTCACTCCTGGCCTGGGGCCGGTGGGCCCTGACCCCATGAGCAAGTCTTCGCGTGTCAGTGTGTGTGTGTGCACGTGTGTTTTAAAGTGGGCCGTGTTGTTCAGGCAACGTATCATGGGGGTGTGCTGCAAACAAGCTATTTTTTAGAAACCAATGTTTCAGGGAAGAGGAGTGAGCTGTGCGGGGTCCCCTCCCATGGGGTTTACATGAATGTATTGCATACTGGAGAGTATCGAGATCCAAAGAACAGTCATTCCTGTGTGGTCCTCTGTTGCCCTCCCTTCTGTTTTCAGTTTATTTTAACAATCTGGAGTGCGTGACAGGGCTTTGGAACCATACTGTGTGGTTCCAGCCAGATCAGCGGCATATGCCAGCCCCTCTGTGGCCCCAGGCTTGCGCAGCTGACCCTGTGGGAGGCGGACGAAGCCCTGAGAAGGGGAGGGGACCTGGAGGCAGGAGCCCTGTGGACCTGGCCTGCAGACAGTATTCAGGATGGCAACAACTGGTTTGATTTTTTTAATTCGTACCTTTTTTGGGTATCATTTTGTTTGTTTCTCTACCCACGTCACAAGTGATAAAATAGGACCCTTGGTGCAGAGCTTAAAATTATGCCAGAAAGCAAACAGCTCCCCAACTCTGGGGATTCGCCTTAAACTTGCCTGGTCTGTCCATGTTTTATGGGATTCCACCATCTCTGACGCAGTCTGGGGTCCCGAGCCCCCTTCCATGCTGAGAAGAGTGGGTGTCTCCCGCCTGGTCTCCACGCCTTTCTGCTCACCCATAAGCCATTTTGCTTTTGTTTGAATTAACCCATCCTCTGTCCTGATTAGGGCTGGCACAGAACCACAGAGGCCCTACCCTGACCACAGACGTAGCCGAGGGGAACGGGGTGGAGGGCGGAGGTGAGATGGCTCGGTCACTGCAGAAAAGGGGTGGGGGGAGCTGAGTCACAGCCAAGGACAAACAGGAGACAGGAGTTCCCGAGATTGTTCTGCACACTCATTTGCACATCTGTCATTGGGGTTGGATGTGTGTACTGAGCTTCAGTGTGAGGCTTTTAATATGTATATCCTGGTTATCAATAAAAATTATCGAAGTGGTTGAATCCTGTGAGACTTGGCAAATATGTGCAAATCAAGTATACTTGACTTTTCAACCTCTTCTTTCAATGTAACTTTTGTAAGAAATAAAGTCACCAACTGATGTTGTCCAGCAGTCTGTCCAGTGGCCAGTTCTTGGTGGGTTGTGGGCGTGATTCCGTGCTCAGCTTTGCCTCGGCTCATGGACACCACACCTGGGCCAGTGTCCAGAGCCCCTTCATCGCCTGAGACACGTGACTTTGCACCAAGGTTGCACTCACACAGGTCGCTGTTTCCACACTTTTCATTTTACTCTCAGTTGATGCACCTCATCTCACTTAGCTTTGCCCTAAAGTTTCCTTAATTTTTTAGTGTACTTGGAAATAAAAACAGTTTTAAAAGTCCCTTAAGTGCTTGCTGGGATTCACCAGTGAAGCCATCTATTCCTGGACTTGTTGGGAGGTTTTTGATCACGGACTCCAATCTCCACATTAGTTAGCTCTGTGCAGATTTGATAAAACTAGAAATGAAAGACTATGAGGACGATCACAAGAGACCACAGTGAGCAACTATGGCCAGCAAGCTGGATAACTAGAAGAGGGGGGTCGATTCCCAGGATCAGAAACCTACTGAGACTTAGTCGCAAAGAAACAGCATCCCCTAGAAGGTGCCAGCTGAGATGGGCGCCACGGTGTGTTTGGGGAAGCGTGGCCAGTCATCACTGCTCTGGGGACGCAGAGGCAAGTGTCAGCGGCACATACTTTGTTTTGAGGAATTTGTGGGGGCAACTTGAGACCTCAAATCACTAAAGAAGCAATGTTCAAATCAAATAAAGCATCTGGGGTTTAATTTTGCTGCTTCTGTTGCATCTCCTCGTTCTGTCGCTCTTGAGAACGTCGTGTGGAACAAGTCAGGAAAGGAGACGGGAGGGTTCCTTCAGAGTCAGCACCGGGCTGCCGTGGGGTCTGGTGAGGCCGCGCAAGGCGGGTGGCCCTTGCAGGTCTGCCTTCTTGGAACAGCTCTGCTACTTCCCCCACACCGACCAGCCCAAAGGGGGTCACCCTGCTCGGAGGCCAGTGACAGGTCTGTCTGAAGGCCCGGAGGCATCATCGGATCACCAGGTGCTGCTGGGCCCACTCTGAAAGGGACGTGGCCCTCCGGGTGCAGAAGCTCTGACTCACTCGCAACACAGGTGCAGCAACCCTGAAGGCCTCTCCCTGACAGGCCCAGCATGGCATGGCCAAGCTCCACACGCTGTCCAGCCACAGGTCCACCAGGAAACTCAAGACTCACAGGCAGCAACCAGTCCTCCAACACACCAGCACCATCCCCAGGCTCAGAGAACTTGAGTTCCAAGAAAAGTCCCAAGTACATAGATAAATAATGGTGATGATCGCCAAGATGTGAGTTTTACATTCCCAGTTTCCAAAGTGCCTCCCTCTGTGCCCGGATCACACGTTCCCTGTGACCTTCCAGGCTGGTAACAGTGCCGCCATTTTATAGACCGACAGACATTCATCAAGGTTCTCACAGGGAGGAAGAAAGGAATGAGTCCACATGGACATTTAGAATAAACGCACTTTTTTCTAACCTAGATCCGTCTCTGTTTTTACTTTTTAAAATACTGAGTTCAGGGACTTTCCAGTGGCTAAGACTCCGCGCTCCCAATGCAGGGGCTCAGGTTCGATCCCTGGTCAGGGAACTAGATCCTGTATGCCACATCCACAACTAAAGATTTCCATGTGCCATGGCTAAGATTTGGCACAGTCAAATACATACAGGTATTTTAAAATTTTTTAAAGCACTGAATTTAAAAACAGTAATAGTAATAACTTCTTTAATAACAAGGAACCGAAAAAAATAAATTAAACCTTCACTGATCCCAGGCAGCACAGGGCTGGGGACAATGCTGAAAGCAAAGGAGGGTCAGTCCTCAGCCTGGCGTCGGCATCGCGTCCACCAGAGGGCGCCATTGGACAGCAAATGCACCCACACTGCACGCTGCTGAGGCTACGGGAAAATTCCTGCACCATTGTCTCATCCAGCTTGCCAGTCCACAAATATTTATTGAATACCTACTATGTGCTGGCAAGGCCTCTTCCCTCAGTAAACACAAACACAAGAAACTGAATGTGTAATTATATACTGTGATTCATGCTAAAAAGCAGCAGCAGGGAGAGGGAGCATTAGTGTCAGTGTGATGGAGAGTGAGGATTTGGGGAAGGGCTGGGGCAGTGAGAGGTGAGGTGCTCAACTCTGAATTGGAGCTAGTTAAAAATGGAGAACTCGTGGTGGAAGAGCCAGTGGAAGTCACGTCAGCCTGCTGGGCTCAGGGGAGAGGCTGAGGAGTTAACACGTGCGCAGACACCGAGGTTATCCGCCGGGTGGAGCGGAGGTTCATCTGAAGCAGATTTCTTAGACACGGGCCAACCACCTTCCCCAAAGTCCAGGAGCGAAGCTCTGAAGACAGGGACTTCAGAGACATTTCCTTCTTGGGTGGATTGTTAGGGCCTCGGTGGGAGCAGGGTTGGCCTCTGCTGTGGGAAGCTGGCCCAGCGTGGTGCAGGGGTAGGGGTTTAAGTGGCTGGGAGGGGTCTGGCATGGCCTTTCTCTGGCCTCGGCCTGGGTGATAGTCTGCATCTGGGTACCAGAGGAGAGTTGCTCACTGGGTGGCTTCGTAGGCTGGCTGGCACACGTGGGGTTCCATGTCCCAGAAAGCTCAGTGACCAAGCAGCCTCCGTGAGAGTTGCTTTGTGGGCAGATCTGGCTTCAGCCTGCGTGGCTGTGAGATGTGGTTGAAAGAGCAGACATGCCACACTGTCCATCCCTGCCACCTCCCAGCTGTGTGACCTGGGGCCAGTGCCTCCACCTTTCTGGCCTCAGTTTCCTCATCTTTACAACGATGCAACATTCCTGCCGTGTGCAGCCTTCGGGAGGATTAGAAAGGAGGGACCACAGAGGGCTGACCAGGAGGGCTGGTGCACAGCAGGCACTCCAGAAACGGGGGTGACGGGGACAGGCCTCTCCACTGCAGAGCTCTGCAGCCAGGCAGGACCTCAAGCCAGACCTGATGTGCAGGGGGCAGTCAGATTCTTTGTCCATCTTGCTTGCCCTTTCTTGGTTTATTTGGACTAACATGGAGTCCTCAGTTAAGATCTTGCAAGATTTTTTTTTTTTTCCAAATAAAAACATAACCAACTAAACAAAACCAAGTCCATTTATAACAAAGTCCCACCAGGGCAAACATTTGCAATCTCCCCAGAAAGCATTTTATCCATGGCAGGGAGGCCTGTGGAATTTTAAGAGGCTGCAGCTCGTGTCTTTGAAAACCACCAGCAACTTCGTGTTTGTCTAGGACTCTCTCCCCGTGGGGTACTTTTCCATATGCCCTCATTTCCCAGCAGAGCCTGAGGCCTGTGGGCAGCCAGTAAGGCGCTCTGCACTCAGAGTGATGCTATGGGGCAGAGGCTGCAGGCTGGTGGCCGTGACCTGGATCCAGCCCCAACGGGTGGCTCAGATACCATGGTCAGTTGCTATCATCTGCAAATCAGGAGATTTCACCTAGAAATGCAGATTCACGGCTGCTCGGGCCCCATTATTCCTGGCCAGGTGCCTGGTGCCAGGGCAGCTGTCCCCACACACACAATCGTCAGGACAGCATTTGAATTCTTTTCAAAGGATTTATGGGGGCAAAATTCACATAAAACTGATCATTTTAAGGCATAACCCTCCCAGACTTCAGACAATCCTACAAAGCTACGGTCATCAAAATAGCATGGTATTGGCAAAAAACAGACATATGGATCAATGGAGCACAACAGAGAGCCCATAAATAAACCCACACACCTAAGGTCAATTAATCTTTGACAACGGAGGCAAGAATATACAATAGGAACGACAGTCTCTTCAGCAAGTGGTGGTGCTGGGAAGGCTGGACAGCTGCATGTAAATCAATGGAGCTGAAACACACCCTCTCACCATGCACAAAAATAACTCCAAGTGGCTTAAAGACTTAAACATGAGATGGGACAGAAAACTCCTAGAAGAGAACATAGGCAGAATACACTCTACTGTAAATTGTACAAATGTTTTACTAGGTCAGTCTCCCAAGGCAATAGAAATAAAATAAAAAATAAATAGGACCGAATCAAACTTACAAGCTTTGGCACAGCAGAGAAAACCATAAACAAAATTAAAGGACCACCGACAGAAGGGAAGACAGTATTTGTAAACAATGCGGCTGGCAAGGGCTTAATCACCAAAATACACAAACAGCTGATACAACTCAATAACAAAGAAACAAAAAATTCAATTGAAAAATGGGCAAAAGACCTAAATAGATATTTCTGCAAGGAAGAAATACAAATGGCCACAAAACACATGAAAAGATGCTCAACACTGCTAGTTATCAGAGAAATGCAAATCAAATCTACACTAAAGTACCACACTTCACACCAGTCAGGACAGCCACGATTAAAAAGATGACACAGAACAAAAGCTAGAGGGTGTGGAGATGAGGGAGCCTCCTACACTGTTCGTGGACATGCAAGTTGGTACAGCCACTGTGGAAAACGTATGGAGGGTCCTCAAAAACTAAAAATAGGATTACCAAATGATCCAGCAATCCGATTCTGGGCATATATCCAGACAAAGCTATAATTCAAAAAGATACAGGCACCCAATGTTCACAGCAGCACTATTCACAACAGACAAATCACGGAAACAACCCAAATGCCCACTGACAGAGGAGTGGATAAAGAAGAGGTCACACAGGAAATACGGTGGAAGATTGTGCAGTCATGAAAAAGAACAAAGCAACGCCATCTGCAGCAACACGGATGCAACTAGAGATTAACATACTAAGTGAAGCAAGCCAGACAAACAGCCACATAACATATGTGGAATCTAAAACAGGGTATAAATTAACCTATGAAACAGAAACAGACTCACAAACATAGAGAAGAGATTTGTGGTTGCCAAGGGGTTGGGGCGAGGGGGCGGTGGAGCGGGAATTTGGGATTAGTGGAGACACTCTATTATATACGGAAAGGACCGATGAACAGATCCTGTTGTATAGCACAGGGAACTATATTCAATGTCCTGTGATAAACCATCATGGAAAAGAACAGAACAAAAGAATGTGTATGTTCGTACAACTGAATCACTTTGATGTTCAGCAGAAATTAATACAATGTTGTAAGTCAACTATACTTCAGTAAAAGAAAAGAAAAGCAACTGACCACGTTCAAATGAACAATTCAGTGGCATTGGGCACATTCACAGTGTTGTGTGACCCCTGCCTCTTCCTAGCTCCAAAGCGTTCCCATCATCCCCCAAAACACCCAGCATCACTCACCCCCTTCCCCAGCCCCTGGCGACCACTCCTCTCTGTCTACGGATTTGCCTATTCTGGATGCTTCCTGTGGATGGAACCACACACTGTGCCTGGCTTCTTTCACTCGGCGCATCTTTGAGGTTCACACGTGGGTCAGGGCTGAGGACCGCTGCAGCACACGCTTGTATGCATACTGCAAGCATCCACTTCCATGTCACAGGGCAGCCCCGAGGTGGGGCAGGGCGGGCATTCACTCCCACCTCGCTTGTCTGCTCTGGGCCTGTCCCCTCTTCCTCCTGTCCTGCTGGCTTCTACAACCCGTGGGCCACTCAGATTAGCAGCTAGCTGCTCCCAGGAGCAGGGTCTCAGGTAGGTAGCTGCTGAGTGACTTGGCAGTCCCTGGCCTGTGTGTCCCCATCGTGGACTCACACACTGACACACACACACATATGAAGCATGCCAGCCCGATCCACTTGGCACTTTGCTACTTTTCACTTAATATATCCTGGAGGTTGTTCCATCTCCTGTTCTCGGCTGCACACTGCCCTACTGCATGGCTCTGGTTCCTAACAGAGCAAGGGCCTGCACCTCTGAGCCCACATAGGGACAGCCCTGGCAACACTCAGATGCCCAGCCTGGCATCGCCCTGGCCCCGCAGCCTGGCAAGGGAAGTCTGAGATATCCTCTCTGCTTTCTTGGCCTCAAATCTCCTCAGGCCGACACTTCATGTGCCTTTATTATTCCAACACCTGACGTAGCATTTGTACTCTGTAGACGTGTCATAGATGCTTGTTAATCACACAAACGAAAAAAGAAACTACTTTCCACACATTGTTTAAGGTCTGGCTCAGATACCACTTCTTCCAGGAAGCCTTCCCTAGTCACCCCTCTCTGAGCCCACAGGCCCTGTACTCCCATCACAGTACTTACGCCTACCATCGGTGATTGTCAATATCTACCCCATCAGCTATGATTTCTCTGGGTATTGCCAGGAGTTGGAAGGACACCCAGCACAGAGCAGTGAATGGACACCAGTGTTGTCCGCGTCGGGTCTAAAGCACGCCGAGTGGGTTCAGGCTCCTCCGGGCCCAGGGAGGTGGGAGGCAGGTGCAGTCACACCCACTTGACAGATGAGAAAGGTGAGGCTTGGAGAGGCTCAGCATCTTACCTGAGGCCACCTGGTTTCTCACTGGGGGTGGGGCTGGTGAACCCACCTCTCCAGCTCTCCCCAACCCCGAACTTTGCTCCCACCCTCCTTATGGCTGAAGGGGACCCACAGAGCAGAGCATGCTCTGGATCTTGGGGAGCAGGAGGAGGTTCAGGGGAAATCTGGAGGGGCAGGAGGTGGGCAGTGTCTCCAGCACCCTGGTGCTCTCAGGACCCCAGCAGGGAGGTAAGGACAGCAGGGGAGGGAGAGGTGATCCTCGAGGGAGTTCCACGTGAGCACAGGGCCCTTTGACAACGCTGGGAAAGAGGCAGTCACGGAAGACGACGCCTATCAGCGCCCCTTCCCCGCCGCACCCCAGAGCCAAGGGCTGGCCCGCCCCCAGTGGCTGGGACCACCGTGCTGGTTGGGCCACAAAGTTCTCAGTAGACTCTGCCCTCTCTCACCTCTGTTGTGGGAGAGCAGGAGGGAGAAAAGAACACAATCGCTGAGGAGAAAGCGCAGAAGATATTAGGAAGCTTCAGCTCAGGGAGACGTGATGGAGGTCGGGGAGCTTGCGGCAGGGAGGCGCACACACGGCCACATCTCCGCCGGGTCCCCACCAGGTGAACAGTACATTGTCCTGGCCCATTTGGCTCCCTCCTGCCCTGCTTCCTGCTGAGAGCTCTGTCTTTCTCAGGTGGGCTCCACACGGCAAGCAGAGTTGGGGAACAGGGAGAAGCAAACAGGCCCCACAGAGCCTGGCTCCCCCTTTCCTGTGGAGACTCGAGATCTGGACAAGACCATGAGAAACAAGCAGAACTGGGGACTTCCTGGGGGTCCAGTGGTTGAGAATCTACCGTCCAGTGCGGGGGGGACAAGGGCTCCCTGGCCAGGGAACTAAGATCCCACAGGCCGTGGGGCAACCAAACCCACACGCCACCACCAGAGGGGCCTATGCGCACAACAAGGGCTCCTGCCTGCCTCGATTAAGACCGGACGCAGCCAAAAATAAGTAAATATGTGCATATATAAAAGAAAACAAGCAACACCGCTGATGAAACTCATTTCCATGATAAAAGCCAAGTGGAGGGAGTGAGCGGCAGCTCTGAGATCTGAGGTTGGCAGCAGGGCTGTGGTGGATGGCAGGGGAAGGGGTCTGGGTGGAGTCACTGCAGGGAGCAAAACACACAGGGAGGAGAGAGGATCGGAGAAACCACCGGCGCCCCTGGTGGCTCAGTGGTGAAGAGCCTGCCTGCCAGTGCAGCAGACATGGGTTTGATTCCTGGATCCAGAAGATCCCCTGGAAAAGGAAATGGCACCCCACGCCTTACCTAGAAGGTAAGGAAAACCTTACCTGGAAAACCCCATGACAGAGGAGGCTGGTGGGCTACAGCCCATAGGGTCACAAAGAATCGGACACAACTGAGCAACTAAACACACACACACAGAGCCCACACAACTGTGGGCTAAGGAGTGGATTCCTCCTGACGTTTGAGAGAAATGCAAGTGAAAATGTAGGTTCCTTCTGAATCCTTTTTGGCGGCTGGACCACACCCCTCTATGATGTTCTCTGGACTGGGCCACCTGGAACCTCGGTTCTTATTAGGGTTCCATCCACAAAGTCCCTTTCACAACAAGGAAATGATCTAATCCCCAGCAAGAGAGAGGCAGGGGCTGTCGTCATCCCACATCAAAGATGAGGAAACTGAGGCGCAAGGAGGTCATGTGAGTTGCCCAAGGTCACAGCACTAAAAAGGGGCCGAGTCAGGACAAATCCTCACGTTTTCCTGACTCCGAATCCTCAACCTCTTTTCTCTCTCCAGCTCTGCCCCAGGAGAAGGATCCTATGACACTGAATCGTCTCTTTTTCAGGGTTTAATATTTCGGGCCAGATCTGAGTGAGGTTTGCTGTTTCCTCCAAAATTTGGCCTGACCTCAGGGCACCGCTGCCCGGCCACTGGCAAGAGTGCCCTGTTGGCAGCTGTGGGCTGGTAGGCAAGCTGCTCTTGGCACGACACAGTGGAAACTCAGACAACTCAATAAAAACTCTATTTATCTTTGTGGTCAAAACACACAGGGCAATTTTATAGATGTCAAATAGGATGATGGCCAGGGTTGGCATAGATGGAGAGTGGGCACTGCTGCTCTGTGTTAGTGGAGCTTTAAACCCGTACGACCTTCGGGCGAGCAGTCTGGCACCATGAATCCCATGTCTTAAAAACGCAAAGCCTTTGAGCCAGCAAGTCCACTTCTAGGAACACGGCCCAAGGCAACAGTCTACTGGATACTACACTGCTCTCACTGCCACCGCGACCGGCCTCAGACTGGGCTCCTGCGGGGCCAGGGGCTCGCGCCTGACCGCCTGACCGCAGCTGGCTCACTAGAGGAGTTGTTCTTCCCGGCTTGTTCTGCTGCCCCTATAAGTGCAAGAGCGTTTTGACTACATTGAAAATGAGCATCTAATCGGGCATACATATTTCTATGCATTTCATGGCTTGGCTTCAATTCCAAAAGCAATAGAGCTTTCAGTCTCAAGGGGACATCAGGGGTCTTCCAGTCCAACATTCCCCAAGGCGGGAGGTGAAAGGGTAGGTGGAGAGGGTGCCTGTGTGCCCGGAAAAGTTCAGGGAGATGGGCACGTGCTTCCTCGCGGGCTTTCTCAGAGCCTTTTTGCTTGATAGTGGCTCCTGCAGTTTGCACGAGACAGAGAGAGGAGGTGGCGGCGGACTCCTGGAACAAATGGCTACACCCTGGGTGATGGCAAACAACAGCAGTATCCTGCCTCACACCTCGGAGGCCAGAGGTCTGAAGTCAAGGTGTCAGCGGGGCCAGGCTCTCTCGGAAGGCTCTCAGGGGGAACCCTTCCTGCCTCTTCCGCCTTTGGATGGACACGCGTGTCCTTGGGCTTGTGGCTGCACCTTTCCCACCCCTGCCTTCACCTTCACACGTGTCTTCATTCAGTGTGTACCAGTCAGTTCAGTCGCTCAGTCGTGTCCGACTCTTTGCGACCCCCATGGACTGCAGCACGCCAGACTTCTCTGTCCTTCACCAACTCCCAGAGTTTCCTCAAACTCACGTCCATTGAATCAGCGATGCCATCCAACCATCTCATCCTCTGTCGTCCCCTTCTCCTTCTGCCCTCAATCTTTCCCAGCATCAGGATCTTTTCCAATGAGTCAGCCCTTTGCATCAGGTGGCCAAAGTATTAGAGCTTCAGCTTCAGCATCAGTCCTTCCAATGAACATCCAGGACTGATATCCTTTAGGATGGACTGGTTGGATCTCCTTGCAGTCCAAGGGACTCTCAAGAGTCTTCTCCAACAGTACAGTTCAAAAGGATCAGTTCTTCGGCGCTCAGCTTTCTTTATAGTCCGGCTCACGCATCTATACATGACCACTGGAAAAACTATGACTAGACCATGGGTGTCACTGGGCCTAAATTCCCCTTTTCTTCGAAGGACCTCAGCCACCTGACTCCAGCCTGACTTCATTCTAACTTCATCATGTCTGCAAAGACCCTAATACGGTCACACTCACAGGTCCACGTGGATATGAATCTGGGGGGCTGCTCTTCGCTGAAGCATCGATGGAAGCTTCGGGGAGGGGGGCACCGAGGAGCCGACTGATGTCAAGATCTCCCAGCATCCCTCAACCTGCTGTGTTGGGAGAGTGGGGGTGAGGGTGGGCTCGAGGGGAGAGCAAGTACAGTGAGACCACTGTGCCATCCAGACAAGAGGAGATGGCGGCTCGGACCAGGCAGAGCCAGTGCAGGTGGTGAAGCGGGTGGCCTGGGGTGTCCCTTTGAAGGTGGAATAAAAGTTAACTCTGCATTTGGATATGAAATGGGAGAAAATGAGGCATCAAGGGGGAGCTCCAGGTTTTAGCCGGAGACACCAGGACAGCAGAGTTGCCGTCAGTGCAAAGCAAAGAGCCAACTGGTTTCCAGCACACTCGGGCAGACCCACGTGGACTAGGACGGAGGGACTGGCCCTTCGGGAGAGCACGGACCCGGGTGCAGAGCCGCCCCTGCTCCGCCCCATGACTGTCAGTCCTCTCTGTGTTTCCAGAAGCAAGTTCACGACCGCCGTGTGTGCACTGGCCTCAACGCCTCCCGCCAGAGTCACCTCCTGCGCTCCTGCCCCACTCTCACTCCCACTATCTCTGCACCCACCACCTCCCTGTCAACACGGGAGGCTGCAGACCTTGAGGCCTCAGTGTCCTCTGCCAGGGCTCACAGGTGGTCTTGTGGTTCTGGGGGAGAGGCAGGACCCTGCCCACACCCACCAGCCCCACGGGGCCTTCCCGGCAGTGGGGGTGCACCCAGGGTGTCCTAGGGAGGGACGGGCTGGCCTTTCCCGGGAGGGGGCACCGCCATGGGCACTGCCAGCAGACAACAGGGGCTGCCCAGTGCAGGAGAGGCCCCTTAAGTGGGGACTCTTGTGGCTTTTGGTGACTGTGTGTCTCAGGCTGGGCTGACCAGCTAGGCTCGGCGAATCCTGCGGGCACAACCTCAGAATTGGAGTCCGCTTCTGTTTCATCGGGGCCGAGGGTGGTTCACACTCATGAAAAAGGGTCTTGCTGCCCAGGCTGAAGGCACTCGCCAGCCGGCCACACCACAGAGTCACTTCTCAGGTTCGCCACAAAGCAGGTTAGGGAGCCACAGTCCACTGTCCTAATTTGAGCTCTGAAATGTCTGTGGACCTCTCCCTTTTGCCGGGAATTCAAAGGACCTGGTCCAACATCTGGGCAAAAAAGAGGCTGGCCCAAATTCCAGGCAACCGCCTGGCCTGGGCAGCAGAAGACGTGGCGATGAACTGTGACGAATTCCTCAGGCAAGGGGTAGAGCCCTCGGAGCCTCCGTTTTCCCGTCTGTAAAGTGGGATGTTGCTCCCGTATGTTCCGAGGGTGGGATGGCCTCACGGCCTCCAGGCCCGGCTCTGTGGAGAAGCCTGGGCAAGGGTGGAGGCCCTCCTGCCTCCGCTGCAGCCCTTCCCGCCTCAGCCAGAGCAGCTCTGGTCACTCTTCCCAGTGAAAGCTCCCCACCAGGATGTGCAAAACCCACTGGCCAGTGGTCCGGGATCTCATGGCTCTGATCCCTGTCTAGGGCCCTCTGGGTTGTGGTAAGGGTCAGCTAGGACCTGACTGTCCACTTTCCTTTCTAGGGTGCTTCTCTCCTATCAGTCATGTGCGGCTGGGCAAACTGCCAGTCACAGGGCCCCACCACTGAGCATACATGTGATTCAGGCCTGGCCAATCAAAGAACTCCTGCCCTCTAGCCACAGGGATAGGACCAAGCCTTAGTCATGTGACTAAGGCTGGCCAATCAAGATTCTTCTCTGGACCACCAATATTCTGAAACAGGAAAAGAGATGCGACCCCTTCTCTTTTTTCATCAAGCTGGAGGACCTAAGCCTGAGTTCACGTCAGCACCATGTTTCTCACTGCTGGGAGAAAACCTGTTTACTCTCAGAGAAAATGAGGTCCTCACTTTCAATGGGGAAAGTCAAGAAAGCTCACTTGGCAGCAAAGTTCCTGGAGAGGATCTTTAAGTTTCTCAGGGGTTAATGTAAGTAAGAATTTTGCTTTTATTTATTTACTTAGTGGTGTCCTTCCCTGAGAAACCAAACAGTTTGGAGCATCCAGACAGCACTTGAGACAGTTCAAGGGATACAGAGAGGGCAGGCGAGAAGAGCAAGCATACGGCTGAGCCAGTTTTAAAAGGACTTGGCAACTGGCCAAGAAATAGCCATGCTCTAACCCTCTTGATGGCAGGGAAGACTCTGAGGGCTTAGGTGTCCCTACAAAATCACACACAGGGTGTGTGAAGCACTCTTTTAACTCCAGAGCCCATGTCCCCAGACTTTTGAATTTCATAGAAATTTAGCAAAATCTTTTGAGAACTAAAAAGGATCAATACAATTCCACAGCCATCTCTGGCCAGCATCCCTTCATAAAATGATGACTTAACCCCTAGCAATGGAGGAAGGACATGAGCTATAAGCAAAGGTCAGTCCTCTTGTTTGAATTGTGTTCAGTTTGGAGGGACACTTGGTGATTTTCTCACGTTTCCTCAAAGCACCGACTACTGGGAAATGTACATGAGCAGGCAGTGGGTGTGCAAGTATCCTGGGGCTGCTGTAACAGAGCACCACAAACTAGAGGACTTTGAAACAGCAGAAATGGGGCTTCCCTGGTGGCTCGGTGATAAGGAATCTGATTGCCAAAGCAGGAGACACAGGTTCGGTCCCTGATCCAGGAAGATCCCACGTACCTCGGAGCAGCTAAGCCTGTGCACTGCAACTACTGAGCCTGTGCTCTCGAGTCCGGAGCTGCAACTGTGGAGACCACGCACCACAGCTGCTGCAGCCCGAGTGCCCCAGAGCTGGCGCTCCACAACGAGAGAAGCCCCTGCAGCGCGACGCCCGTGCGCCGCAACTAGAGAGTGGCCCCTCCTCCCTGCAACCAGAGAAAAGCAGTGATGGCCCGGCATAGCCAAGAGTAAGTAAAATCAGTAAAAGACAAAAAACAAAACAAAACCCAGGAGAAATGTACAGTCCAGAGCCCGCAAGTCTAAAGTCCAGGTGGCAGAGACTTCCCTGGTGGTCCAGAGATAGAGATTCTGTGCTCCCAACCAATGAAGAGGCCCTAGGTTTGATTCCTGATCAGGGAACTAGATCCCACATGCCGCAACTAAGACCCAGCACAGTCAAACAACAAATCAATAATTTTTTTTAATTTAAAAAAGTTTTAAAATATCAAATCAAATCAAGGTGTCCACAGGGCCAAGGGCTGAGGGCTCCACGGGGGATTCTGTGGCTTGTAGAAGAGCCACTGCCATCTCTGCCTCCATCTAACATGGCCTCTCCCAGGTGGTCTGTGTCTAAATTCCCTTCTTCTGCCTGACTGGATAATGGGGTGAAGCATTGGCTTAAGATGAGAATAAACTTACATTCTGAGTCATTAACAACAAAGGGAAGAAAGTGTCTGAGCCAGCTTCAAGAGGGGTGTAAAGATGAGCTTTGCTTTGGATATGTTACGTTTGCAATGACTGTGATGCAAGTATTTGGGATTAAATCCTGTAAACAATTATGAATGTTAAGCCTGGACATATTTGGTCTTAAGGTCTGTAGAGATATTTGAAGAAAATAATAAAAATGAACTGCTTTAAAAATAAAGAAGTCAATAAATTCCCCTCTTCTTATAAGGACACCAGGCATTAGATTAGGGCCATCCTAATCCAGTAATAACCCGTCTTAACTTGAAGATATCTGCAAAGACCCTATTTCTAAACGTAAGGTCACATTCACAGGTTCTGAGGGGCAGGACTGGCATAGCTCTTTCTAAGGGACATCATTCAGGCTGGCTGAGCAGGCCAGCATTACAGGGCACCTCCACCCCCGAGGCCCTTCCCATGCTGACAGCAAAGCATGAGAAAGATGGATCTGAGGGACAGTGCCCTCTCAGCTTGGGGAGAAGGGTTGGACCACCAGGGACAGCTGGGGACCCCTGGGCGGTCCCAGCTTCCCTCACATGTTTCCATTCCAAGGAGTAACTGTCTGGAGGGCAGCCAGTGCCCAGCTGGCAAAGCCAGGCTAAGACACGGACCTTCAGTGCTGGGCCAGGGCTGGACTATGACCTGGGCACCTTCCTGGGGAAGAAGCTCAACCTCAGCCCCAGGTCAGGAAACCGGCCCCGCCAAGGGGCAGATTCACAGCAGAGGGATCCACGCCTTGGCCTTTCGGATGGCAGGAGGCCTTGACTCTGCCGTGAGGGCCCCGCTGTGTCCTCCCAGGATGCATGCAGAGACATGGCAGCAGCCACCAACCTGGCCTGACCTCGGTCCTCTGGATGTGGACCAGAGTTTGCTCACAGGCTCCCTGGAGGCCGACACTGGAGGGGGGTACTTGAGTCAACCGGAACTACACGCTTCCGAGAGAGGGGTGGTAACCAGCCTGAGGTCACAGAGAGATCATTCAGTGCCAGCGTGAGAGACCTGCTTCCCAGTTCTGCCAATGCGAGCCTTTTACCCACTGAGGTGGTTCTATCAGGGGAGGCTTTCACCCCTGGGAACCAGGCTTGATTTTGTAATGGTTTTACAGTGTCATCAGGAAGAAAGTGTCACCCACTTCGCAGCCAGGCCTGCTGGACACCTGATCTTTGGGAAAAGGAGAGAGAGAGAAGCAGCTCTGACTAAACACATACTGTGCACCAGGTCCTTCACGCTCACATCCCCCCAACTTATGTGTGAGCGGCAGGAGGCCCCGGGTGGCTAGAGCCATCCAGGGGCTCCCATCCCCTCTTGTGCCATCTCAGCGTGTCAGTTTACCTCGCTGAGGCTCAGTTTACTCATCTGTAAAGCAAGATCACAAGCTCAGCGTCATAGGTGGTCACAAGAATTAGGGATCCCATCCCAGGAACGGGCACATAGTAGGTGCTCAAGAAAGGTGATGTTCGCTAATTATTAGAGAATGCGGATCCAAATGACAGTGATTTCTCACACCGGTCAGAATAGCCATCATTAAAAAGTCTACAAAAAGGACTTCCCCTGGTGGCACAGTGGATAAGGATCTGTCTGCCAACTGGGAACGTGGGTTTGATCCCTGGGCTAGGAAGATTTCATATGCCGAGGAGCAACTAACCCATGCTCTAGAGCCTGTGCCCCACAACAAGAGAAGCCACCGCCTCGAGACGCCCGAGCACTGCAGCAAAAAGTAGCCCCTGTTCACTGCAGCTAGAGAAAAGCCCCCACACACCAACAAAGACCCAGTACAACTAAAAAAAGTCTACAAACAGCAAATGCTGGAGAGGGTGTGGAGAAAAGGGAGCCCTCCTACATTGCAGGTGAGAACGTAAACTGGTGCAGCCACTATGGAAAACAGCATGGAGGTTTCTCAAAAAAACTGAGAGCAGAGCCGCCATATTATCCAGCAATACCACTCCTGGGCATCTGTCTGGGGAAAACTGTAACTGGAAAAGATACAGGCACCCCTATATTCACTATTTATATTAGCCAAGACATGAAAGCAATCTACGTGTCCATCAACAGACGAACAGATAAAGAAAGCGTGGTGCGTGTATATAATGGAAACATCACTCAGCCATAAGTAACATTCACGATGAAATAATGCGACTGCAGTAACATGTATGGACACAGAGACTATCATGGTAAGTGAAGCAAGCCAGGCAGAGACAAACATTATACAATATCGCTTATATGCGGAATTGCAAATATGACACAAATGATCTTATCTACAAAACAGAAGCAGACACACAGACAGAGAGAACAGACTTGTGTTTGCCAAGGGGAAGGGGAGGCGGGAGAGGGGTGGTGTGGGAGTTTGGGGTTAACAGATGCAAACGATTACACAGAGAATGGATAAGGAGGTCCTACTGTATAGCATAGGGAACTACATTCAAGATCCTGTGATAAAGCATAATGGAAAAGAATATGAACGAGAATGTATGCAGATGTATAATGAAAGCACTTTGCTATACAGTAGAAATTAACATGACACTAAGTCAACTATACTTCAATAACTTTAAAAACAAAAACACAAAGAAAGGTGGTGTTTTAATTTTCCTCTGCTAATGGAATACTTTCCTGCAAACTTTACCACTTCAAAGCATATGCTCAGTATCTGCTATCTGGGGTCAGAAACATTTAACATGGGTCTCACTGAGCCAAACTGAGGCGTCAGTGGGGCCCCTGAGGTTCTAGGGACAAACTGTTCTCACCCCTCCCAGCATCCAGCAGTGGCCCCTCTTTCTTGGCTCACGGCGCTGTCTCCATCACCAAAACCAGCGACCCTGCATCTCAGACCCACCTCTATTGCCTCCTCTTTCTCTGACCACAGCTGGGAAAGGGACTCTGATTTCAAGGACTTGTGATTCCACGGGGCCCACTAGGATCAGCCAGGACCATCCCGGATGACAAGGCCCTTTACTCAATCACGCCTGCCAAGTCCCTTCTGCCACGTCAGGTCACACACACGCAGGTTCCAGGAACCAGGGCGAGGGCGTCTTGGCTGGGGTGGGGGCAGGCAGGGGGCGGGTGGCACTCTGCTGACCACAGGTGAGCCGAGTTGAACTCCATCGAGCAAGGGAAACCGGGGCCAGTCCTGGCAGTTCTTCCTGAAAGAAGAGGATTCCACTACACCCGGCTCACTCAAGGGCCATTTCCCACCCCTGCTGTTTTTGACTCTCTTCAAAGAAGCTCTGTCTAGCCAAGGAGACGGAGTCAGGGCTGCCAAACCTTTGCTTCAAAATAAACCTACTTGGAAATTTCCACTGGACCAGGCCCTTTCCCCCTCCCAGACCTGCCCGAAATCCCAGACCAAGCAGGGCATGTTATAGAAGCACCATCGGACTCCAAGTTCTCCTGAGAAGGTTTTTGTAGTTGTTTGGGTGTTTTCTTTCCTTTGGTTTGTTTGTTTTCCCCGTCAAACTAAACAGCACCCGGCACACTGTTCGGCAGGAATAAGGAACTGGTTAGGACATCACCCTCGACTTAGGAGAGGGTTTTTCACAGTTCTAATCCTCACAAGGACCTTATCTGTTCCCCCACCCAGCTTGTATCCTCCAGGGTCCCTCCTTACAGCCTTCAAAGAGCACACAGCTATTTCACAAGCTCGCATTTACAGGGAGCGTATTTTATGCCGACACAGAGGCAGGCACATATATCCCACTTGCCTAACACCCAGCATCTTTTGATTTCAATGGAATCATGCAGGAAGTCACTATTTACGATGGGCTCAGCATTAGATGTTTTGCATGGAAGATGCACACTTGTTTAGGATTTCCAACAGGTTCACATGTCATCTCATGAATTCCCACCCCAACAATTCTGGGGTCCCCGATTTCCTGATAAGGAAACAGGGTGGGAGAGAGAGGGGACTTGGGCCCTGTCACTTAGCTGATAAGTGGCAGGGCTGGGTTTGAGACTGGGTCCTCGGACTTCAGATCATCCTAGCTGACTGTGGCCACTCACTTGTCTTGTGATACTGTGACAGAATAAGAAATATATGCATGGTCTTCATCCTGGTTCCTGGGACAAGAGCTCCTAGAACCCATGTAACCTGCCGACGGAGAGATAGGAGTGTCCTTGGCTATTCCTAACAAAACCATCTCAACCGTGCCTGAGTTTATGCTAATGAGATGATTCTTGGTGCCCCCAGAGAGCTTCACATGGGGGCTGGTTGTGGGGGGAACCAACCATCTGATTAGAGGGCTGGAACTTGCAGCCCCATCCCCAACCTCCAGGGAGGTGACTGGGGAAAGACCGGTGGCAAATGATTTACTCAGCCACCTCTATATAATGGAACCTCCATGAAAACCCTTCTGGGTTGGTGA
The DNA here is from genome assembly GCF_014754425.2 of Oryx dammah. NCBI lineage: Eukaryota > Metazoa > Chordata > Mammalia > Artiodactyla > Bovidae > Oryx > Oryx dammah. Next base: position 53,500,734 of record NW_024070197.1, read on the forward strand.
ACACATCCATGTGTCGAGAGGGTCTGCCACAAAGATCAACAAAGATCAGACCCGAAACTCCATGGGGACAGAAGGTCTGAGCCATTCCAGACCTTCCACAATGTACACTTTTTCATCAGTATCCTTCACAGTAAATGTAAAGGATTCATATTTACAATAATAACAAATGTAAGGAGGGAATCCTGGTAGTCCAGTCATTAAGACTCCATGCTTTCACTGCTGAGGGCTCAGGTTCAACCCAGATCAGGGAACTAAGATCCCAGAAGCCACGTGGTTTGGCTAAAAAAAAGTAAACATAAGGAAAATATTTCCCTGAGTTCTGAGAGCCATCATAGCAAGCTATTGAATGGAGGAGGGGACTTATTGATTTGTAGCCAAACCAGAAAGAAGTGGGTGTCACCTGGGGACTTACCACTTGTGACTAGCATGTGAAGTGGAGGCAGTCTTCTGGGACTGAGCCCTTCACCTGTGGGGCCTGTTCTGACTCCTGGCTGTTAAGTGTTAGAATTGAATTAAGTTGTAGGACATCCACTTGATGTCCGTAGAGAATGAGAGAATTGCTTGTTGTGAAAAATCCACATATTTGGTGTCAGAAGTGTTACACATGAAAAACAGACCTTCAATTCCGTTCAGTTCAGTCACTCAGTTGTGTCCGACTCTTTGTGACCCCATGAATCACAGCACGCCAGGCCTCCCTGTCCATCACCAACTCCCAGAGTTCACTCAAATTCATGTCCATCAAGTCGGTGATGCCATCCAGCTATCTCATCCTCTGTCATCCCCTTCTCCTCCTGTCCCCAATCCCTCCCAGCATCAGAGTCTTTTCCAATGAGTCAACTCTTCGCATGAGGTGGCCGAAGTACTGGAGTTTCAGCTTTAGCATCAGTCCTTCCAAAGAACACCCAGGACTGATCTCCTTTAGGATGGACTGCGTTGATCTCCTTACAGTCCAAGGGACTCTCAAGAGTCTTCTCCAACACCACACCTTAGTAGTAACTATGTTCATTCACACGATAACTCATTCAATGTTTAACAAGTCGCTTAAGTCAACTCTGCACTGTGATAAGTGATGAGCAAGAAAGGTGCATCCTGAACTCAGAGAGATGGGACGCACAACCTCCAGATCACGGTCTCTCCATCCGCTGAGCCCAGGACTGCGTGATTTACTGACAGAAACAGCAGAGTCTGATTCAAGTGTGTAGGATGGGGTCATCACACTGGTAACTTAAAATTTTCCTTTCAAATTTAGTTATTTAACAGGCTGAAGAATGATTCCCCCCATTGTATCAGTCCTGATCCATGGAACCTATAAACGTTACCTTCTATGGTGAAGACCTGCAGATGTAACTAAGGATCCCGAGATGAGAAAAGTATCCTGCGTTATCTGGTGGGTTTAAATGCACACTGGTGGTCCAGTGGCCAAGACTCCACTCTCACAATGTGGGGGGTGGGGATGGGGGTGGGGAGCTGGGTTCGACTCCTAGTCAGGGAACTAGATCCCACAGGCCACAATTAAGAGGTCGAGTTCACATACCGAAATTAAAGATCCCGCATGCAGCAACAAAGATCAGAGATCCCGAGTGCTGCAACTAAGACTCGGCACAGCCAAATAAATAAATAAATATCTGAAAAAACAACGAAAATGAAAAGCAAACGCTATCACGTGTATCCTTATAAGCGAGGCCAAGGAGGGTCTGACACCCACAAAGCAGACGGCAGACTGACAGGAGGAGCAGAGACACGGGCGTGGCCACGAGGCTGCCAGAAGCTAGGGGAGACAGGGGCCCTCCCCGGAAGCCTCCAGAGGGCACGCAGTCCTGAAGCGCCTGAGCTCAAGCTTCTGGCTCCCAGAACTGTGAGAGAATACATCCCTGCTTTGTTTTTTGTTATGCACAAGGCATGGCCTTCACAACTCTGCAGTGCACAGCACGATGAACTGCCGCATCCACCCAGCATGGGTCATCCTGCAGACCAAGACGGAGCGCTCCCAGCACCCCAGGGGTCGGGCACTACCCTCCCCCCTCCCCAGGAGCAACCTCTCTGCCCGCCTCTACCACAAAAGGCTGGTTTTCCCTGCTCCTGAACTTCACATATAAGGGATCGTACAGCACATACTCTTGTGTGAGGTGTCCTTTGCACAGCTTAGTATCAGTGCAATGCACGCATGCTGATGGGTTTTTCTTTCTTCCTTTTCCTACTATAGGACTTTAACCTGTTTGTCTAGTATCCTATGGATGGACACCTTGGCTGTTCCCAGCCTTCAGCTATCAAAAAGCTGACAGGAACGTAGTTCCACAGGTTTCTGTGGACGTGCCTCCTCTGTCTCATTCCCATACCTAGGAGTGGCCCTGCAGGGTTTGGTTTAGTCATTTTCTGTACTTTCCAGATGATTCAAATGTGTAAATCAGGTGTGAGAACCACTCTCCAGGCCAGTGGTTCTTGACCAGGAACAGTTTTGCCTCCAGGAGACATTTGGCAAATTGGAACATCTCGGCTGGTCACAACTCAGAGCTATGCTAATGGTATCTCGTAGAATGAGGCTGGGCTGCTGGTCAACCTCCTACAGTACATAGGGCTCGCCCTACCCACCCACCCACACACACAACAGGGATTATCCAGAGCCCATGGTCAAGAGACCTGAGGGTGAGAAATTCGACTAGCCGTTCACTCAGGACCACACACGTGTGAATAACCCACCTGCAGGTCATGGGCAGCTCCCAGAGCCTGGCCCTGCTCAGAGGGTGGGAAGGGTGATGGTGGTGAGATCCGGAGGTCTGAGCCCTCCAAAGAGGCGGGCTGCCCTGCTGAGAATGCAGAGCTGACCTCGGCCGTGGGCCTTTAGTGGAAGCTCCCAGGTACCCTCCTGCCCCATGGACAGTAGTGTGGACTTCCGCTTAGTCCTCCCTTCCTGGGTCTGTCAACCCCACAGACATAGAAAGTCCCCAGAGGGTGGGGACCATGTCTTAGCTGGTCCTCCGTTCCAGGTGGCCCTGTTGGGGTGGGGGGGGCGGCGCTGAAGTGAGGCTGTCTCATGGGATACAGGACATGGGAACCAAGTTCCTATAGGAAGACTCCCCCGGCTCCATCTGTGCTCCTTCCAGAGGCAACCCCCCATCCCTTCATGAGCTCCTCAACCTGCCCCTCAGCCCTAGTCCACATTCCCCACTGGGACACATGGCATTCCTCAAGCCCTCACACGGCACACATGAGCCACGAGAAGCCGGGCTATTTTCTCAGGCCCCAGTCTCCACCATTTCTAGTCTATCATTTGGGGCCATTTTGGAGGTGGCACTGTGCTGTGGGGTCCTTCAAATCCCCTCCAGCTCTCCTGTCGCTCTGTCTGGCTTCTCAGCTCTTCCATCACCTGTATCATCAATTCTCTGCATTCAGTACCCTCTGCTGAAAGGCCCAGCAGGGTGTCAGTTTCCTGGGCTGGACCTCGATTGCCCCATGGGACCACAGTGAGGCTCTCTGCTGCGGGTCACACCACCAGGGAGGGCAGGGAAAGGCCGAGCGGGGTCTTCACCTCCCTGGGGTCGGGCTGCAGCCAGGCTCCGTCTCTCCCACCTACCCTGTCCCCCCGGCTCTCCTCCCCCCTCAGCTGCATCTCACATCCCCCTGCTGTGATTCTGATTCACGCCGAGGTGAGTCCTCGTTGTGCGACTCTTCATGGGAGACGGCCCAGAAATGGGAATTCCAGGAATGGTTACTCATGCTCGAAAGCCCGGCTTTCGAGACCACTATTTCACCAAGGATTAAAAAGACAACTCAAAAAAGTTATTTTTCTGCTCAGAGCTGTGTTTAGTCCTCTGCAGTCACTCTCCTCTGCCATGAGCAACAAGCCACATCTGTGGCCTGGTTGGGATAACAGAAGGGGTGCCATTGGGGGCACCTCAGAAAAAGGCACTTGGCTATTTCAAAAATCTTTTTCCCCTAGAGAAGTAAAGCCAGTATAGCCAGCAAAGAACAGGCTGTTTTCATGGGAGCAAAATCTCTGCAGAAACTGGTGGACCTTTGGTTGCTGCTCTGTATCTGGTGTTTCTGGAAGAGCAGATACTGGTGATGAGAAAGGAAGCGGGGTTCCAGGGTGAGAGGGAGACTCGAGTGACCTTTAGCACAGTCACACTGCCCAAGAATGAAGGAGGAAAAACACCTCCCCTCCCTTTCCACAAAGTTCAGTTGGCTCAACCCATCCTGTCTGAAAATAAAGAAGAAAAGCAGCTGATCAACGTCTCCTGCTTCAGGCCATCCTTTGAGGAAGAACCCAAGCCATGACTCATCACTTGCCTGCGATAAGCATTTGCAGTTTCAGGCAGAAACAGGCCACAAGCATGCCAGGGAGGGTGGAGGCAGCCGCTGCGGGGTCCCGCACTTCTGGCTGGCTAGGCTTATCTGCCTTTGGTAATGCAGGGGGATCTAAGTTGCCATTCCATCGCCCCTCACTGGAGGGGTGTCTGTCTGTTCAAACACTCACAAGCACACACCCATGTGAGGACCGAGATTCCCCAGGATGGGGGTGGGAAGGTAATCAGGCTCCCTTTCATCCTGTCTGAAGTTAGACCCAGACCAGGCACCCCGCTGGAGAAAACCCAGGCCGGCCAGACCTTTCGCTGCCTGGGTCTGCTCCACGAAGTGCTGGCATGTCCGGCTGGTGTCTCCTGGACAGCATGCCTTGGTGGCATGCCATTTTGGAGGCCGGCCCCTGTGAGCTGTGTCCACCAGCGTTAACCAGGCAGGCAGTCTCAGAAGGACTGTATCTCCAGGTCCACAGCAGAGGATTAGAACCAAGCCCAGGACAGGTCCTGGCCCAGAGCACCGAAGCTGCGGCTCCTCACACAGCCACCAGAGGGTGCTGTCCAGCACCACCCCTCCACTCCCATTCTGAAAACCTTCCAAGGCTCCCGGCGGTTCTCAGGACACAGGCCAGCGTCATAAACCCACTGACATGGCCGCGCATGATCTAGCCACTGACCTTTCCAGCTTCACCTTGCTCTCCCTGCCCTGTACTCCAGCACGAATGGCTTTCTCCCCATTCCTCGAGAGGACACTTCCTATATCCATGGGCTTTTGCAATCACTGCCCACTTCTCAGAGGCTCTCCCATTCATCTGCACCGAGAGAACCCCGGTGGTCCCTCAGGTTTAACAAGCATCAGCTCGGGTACCAAGGGAAGCCTTCTAACACCCTGATGAGGTTACGTGGCACTTTGGCACCCTGGTGTCCTGCACTTCTCGACAGCACTTACCACAGGTGCAATCAGACTGATAATCCTGCCCTGGCTCACCCACTGTGTCCTCAGCCAGACCGCCAGCGTCTGAGTCGCCGTGGTCACTGCTAACCCCCAGGCCCACACAACGCCCCACTGCAGCCCAGTCTCTGGGCCTCACTCTTCCTGCCACCGGGAGGGGAGCACTTTCCGCTCCCCTGAGATGGAGACATGTCATGGCACCGGTGAGAGCCTTTAACTGTCAGTGTGACCCGAGCCTCACAGCCCAGATGGCAGCTGCTCCCTTAGCTGGAGTCCCCTGTAAGGGACACAGGGAAGGAGCAGTCCCGCCACCTATCACCTGTGTGACTGTCACCTGCTCCTCAGATGCCCCCACACACCTCGACACACGCAGAAACACACAGGGACACACACACATGCATGGACATCCCTACCACCTAGAATAGTGCCTGGCACGCAATCGGTACTCAGTAAACATCTGTTTAGTAAAATAATAAATCATTAAATGAAAAAATGACTAAATCAATGATGTGCTCACTATGCTGGGTGCTGGAGGAAACCCCCAAGCACACAAGTGTCTTGGCGTAGAGTCGCCACTTCATACCCCCGAGGGGAGGCTTTGCGGGCAGGCAATACGGAGGGGCCCCTGGGGTTGTGGGCCTGGGAGTGGAGGAGCAGGACGGGATGGGATGAAGCCTGAGAGCATACGATTTCATGCCCAGTCCGGGCCTCAGCCTGACCCAGCTTTATGTGTCACAGGCATGACTCACACGTGATACACACCAAGTGCCTTAGAAGAGAAAAACACCTTAACAAGTCTGCCCCGCATATGGAAAGCGAAGGGAGAGGAAATTACGTGGCCAGCTCTGCGAGCATTGGCCAGAGTCTGCGGGCCTCAGTTTCCCCTTTACAGATGCACAATGACACAGGGCCTGGCCCAAGAGGCCTGCTGTGAGCCTCAAGCAGGGGACTCATGCCGTCAGTCATGACTATCAACCACCACGCTGCGGGCACTCGAGGCTGCCCTGGTACTGCTTCTTTCTGGTTGCTGTAGGGGCCTGTTCATGGCGTAAAATTAACCACATACCTTTCTGACTGAGGCAAGTGGCATTAAAGTTCGATCGAGATGAAGTGCCAGCCTCTGGCCAAGGCCATCTGCCACACTTACTCTATCAGTCCCACCCAGCATCTGCCCCGCAGCGAGGCCTCACTGCTCTGCTTCTGGTAAATGAGCGCCAAGTGCCCACTGTGGGCGGGAAATGGCTTGTAAATGGCAAGTGGGCCAGAGATAGCTAAAAATGGGCCACACTGGGGTCACTTAAAGGCTCAGTATGTTGAAAGCCTTGAGTTGGCCAAGCCCAGGCCACACCTGAGCAAGCAACAGCCCGGAAGCATGCACTGGGCTTTTGGGGGCTGGACAGTGTCTTTTTAAGTGGGAATGTCAATTGGCTTCAAAAAGAAGACTTGGTTCTTGGAGGGAAGCCAAGACTGACCAACAGCCTTAGAGCATGAGCTAACCCGACGGGGGGACCTGCTCCTACGTGGCATCAGGGACTCGGGGGACCTAAATGGGGCGGAAGAGGCGCGATTCCTTCCTTGCCTCCCTCCAGCTACTCACCCTCTCTCACCTTGTTTTTTCCTTCTTTCTTGATGCCTCATTTTTCTTCCCTCGCTGCTCCACCTTCCTCTCCTCCTGAGTTTTCTCTTCCACCAAATATTTATTAAATGCCACTATGTTCCAGAGACTCTCCTGGGCACTGGGATTCAGCAGCAAATGAACAGAACAGAACAATCCTGCCTTTGTGGAGTTTACAGTATAGGGAGAGAAATGAACAAGAAAATAAGTAAAAACACGTTTTTAAACAGCCATCTGGGAAACCAGTAAGGAAGAAAGGGGGATGTGGTCTGGGGGGTGGGGTGGGGTAGGCGGGGAAGGTGGCAAGGAAGATCGCCGGAGAGGGTATTCCAGGCAGAGGGCGCAGCAGCTGCAAAGGCCCAGGGCAGCAGCGTGCCTGGTGTGTCTGAAGAACAGCAAGGCAGGGTCTTCCCTGGTGGTTCAGCAGCCAAGAATCTGCGCTTCCTCTGTAAGGGGTGGGGGTTCGACCCCTGGTCGGGGAACTAGATCCCACCTGCCACAACTAAAGACTCCACAAGTCACGATGACAACCCAGCAAAGGAAAAATAAACAAAAAGAACAGCAAGGTGTCCCGAGCTTACCCAGTTCCATCCTCTGGACGGTCACAGAACACTCCTCTTTGTCCTGCTTGCCTCCTGGTTCTGTCTTGGGGACTCAGGGATAAATTCTGAGCATCTACTTCACGTACAATTCTCTGCTCCATGCTGGGCATTCAAGTGGGAAACTCACGCAGGATCTGCCCTCAAAGAAGGCGTGGACAGATGTGGGTGCCTCAAAAAGCTAACACAGAACCACCTTACGACCAGGTGTGTGGCCCCACACACACGTTCGCAAGAACTGAAAGCAGAGACACAAACAAACCCTCATACACGCGTGTTCACAGCATCACAATTCCCAACAGCAAAAGGTGGAAACAGCTCAAAAGCCAGTGAACAGATAAACCAAGGGTGGTCTGTCCTGACAGTGGGGTATGATTTGGTCATAAAAGAGAATGAAGCATTGACAACAGCAACAACAGGGATGAGCCTGGAAAGCCTTGTGCCAGCTGAGAGAAGCCAGACACCGAAAGTCACGTGTCACGTGGCTCCCTGTATGTGGAATGTCCAGAAGAGAGAAGCCCACAGGGGGCAGAAAGTAGGTGGGCGGTTGCCAGGAGCAGGGGGGCATGGAAAGAGGGAGGAACAGCTTCCTGGGTGCGGGTTTCCTCTGGGGTGAGGGGAACATTCTGGAACTGTGTAGAGCTGGTGGTTTATAATGCTGTGGACATGCTAAAGGCGACTAAAGTGCTCACTTTAAAAGCGTTAATTTTATGTGATTTTACCTCAATAAATTAAACAAAACCTACCAAAGTGGGCAAGGCTGAATTCCGGAGAGACCAGCTGGATGTGCTGCTCAGAGGCGGCAGCAGAGGGGTGCAGGCAGGGGCGGGAGTGGGGGGAACTTGGGATGTGCTGAGATTTCAGAAGGATGCCCCACCCCCAACAAACGGAAAAGGAGGAGTAGCCCTGGCTTGTGCAGGCCTGGGTGGATTGCGGGGTTCATCAGCGTCTGGAGCACAGAGCCCCCAGAAGCTTCGGGAGGAAGACTGATGAGCCATCTGTGTGTTGGGTTTGTGGTGCCTGGGCGCCTCCCAGGGTGGAGGTGGGGGGTACCACTCACGTGAGCATCTCCCACCCAGTGAGTCGGTGGGAGGACTGCTAACATCATTCTGGAAAGACAGGCCGTGGGTCCTGTTTTCTGGAGCCGGCCCTCCCCACCCCACCCTCTTGGCTGAGCCTTGAGATCAGAGTGGCTGCTGTTGGCTCAGTGGGCATCAGATGGGGAGTGTGTCTGGGCTGGGTGTGACCCTGGAGGTTGGGCTTCTCAGGGTGACAGGGGGCTATGCTCGCATCAGGGGCATGGCCGGGGTCCTACCAGCTCCACCAACCTGATGAGCCCCTTCCCTGGGGCTTGTGGAATTTGCCTTCATTCATTTCTCTTTTGCGGCAGAATCCAGATGCCTGGGCATCTGATTGAGGCAGATGCTGAGATCGGGGAAGAAACACTGGGAGGGCCCACATGAGGACCCCAGGGGACTGCCATGATCCACCGGCCAGGCAGGGGCCCCTGCCTCACGAGGGTCAGCAGGGAACTGGTCCCTTCTAGAAGCCAGGCTGGGTCCACAGACATCTGGAAGATGTCAGCCTAGTTCCCAGTCTACACTGATGCCCTTGGCATTGGGAACGCTGCCTTTGGGATGCAGACGCAGGTCTGGGGGTGCAGAGAAGAGGATGTCCCTACAGGAGAAGGGACAGGGGCCGGGACATGGCAGAAATGCCACGCCCAGCGGCCAAGGGCCAGCTGAGAAGGCAGCTTTCGCTTGGGCACTATGAGGACAGGCAGGCAGCTGTTTCGGAACCTTCCACGTGGTGCACCAGGCCTCATCTCAGGCTTCTCCCCAGACCTCAGGCTTCATTTCCTCACACAAGAGGCAGGGGGCACTTCCCTGTGCTTGGCCTTTGTCTGGATGCTCCCCGCATCCCTCAGAGCTCACAGAAACACTGGTTGCCTCCCATTATAAGCTCTCACACACCTCATTAAACAATAAATCCCAGGGTCTGTCTCCTGGCTGCTAGCCCAGATGGGTAGGGTGTGTCTGACTGCTCATGACTCCATGCCTTGTACACGGTGGAAACTCAGGAAAGGACTCGCTGTATAACTGGATGGATCACTAGAAACCTCTGAGAAATGGTTTTTCCATTGTTTCTCCTGCTATAAATGCATTCAGTGACACGTGGATGACAGAGCTCCTAACTGCTTATACTTTGGATGTTTTGAGGGAAAAGGAAGTAGATACAAGCAGAAGCTTCTTGTCAACATTGAAGCAACCGAGAGTTGCAGGGGAACACTCGTCACAGCTCTTCAGCTCTTAAACCTTCTGAGGCTTGTACCCTGGGTGGGCAGAGCTGCCCATTGGATTGGGTTTGGGGTGGGGATTGTGGGGTCCTGAATCTTCCAGAGAACTTTCCTGAGGTCTTGGGTTCCCAGCTGTGCTTCCTGGACTGTGGTACAGGAGTCTAAGTTTTCTTCAAGAGCTGCTGCTAAGTCACTTCAGTCGTGTCTGACTCTGTGTGACCCCACAGACGGCAGCCCACCAGGCTCCTCTGTCCCTGGGATTCTCCAAGCAAGAATACTAGAGTGGGTTGCCATTTCCTTCTCCAACGCATGCATGCATGCCAAGTCGCTTCAGTCATGTCCAACTCTGTGCAACCCCATGCACAGCAGCCCACCAGGCTCCTCTGTCCACAGGATTCTCTAGGCAGCAGGGGTCAAAAACAGCAGGGCATCAAAATGCAGATTCCTGGGCTTTGCCACTTCTGGTGTGAGGTCTGGTCTGGGACCCCAGTGTGGCAGGGCTTGAAGGGCTCCGGCTGATGGGATGGCCTGCAGCCTCTCGAGGGACGACCCCTAAACCTGGAGCCTACGGCTGGGCAACCGCCACGAACCCCAGCTCGTGTGGATACCACCCCCTCCCCACTGTGGTGACTTTGTGGGAATGAAGATAACTGGGGACAGGGTGGCCCTGATTAGCACTGAGACAAGCAGAATGGTCTGACTCATCAACAGCCTCTCTGAAAGCCAGATCTGGAAAATTTATGCAAGGGGGGGAAAAAATGAAACAAACAAACATGAAAAGAGAGGGGGAAAATGTTTTTTAAAAGGACTGGAACTAATTTGGGGGTGAAACCCAGCTGCCCACACAGATTAATTTCAGCTTTTCCAGTGTTAGTCCATATGATTTATTTCCTGCTAAAGCATCTGACAACTGTTGTGTAAACAGTTTCCATTTATCCTGGAAAGGCATCTTCTCCAGCTCTGGGGAGGTCCAACCAGGCCCAGCTTAATCAGAACAACAACAATAACCGGTTTTGATTTGGAGAGACAAAACCCACAGAAAAACAGAGGGGTAAAACAAATGCTGAGTCCACAAGGGACCTGGAAACAGCCTGGAATGAGTCACTCAGGGCGCCGCTGGTTCTTGGAAAGATCCAGGTTTGAGTCCTGCTGTGTGTCCTTGGGCAAATGACTTAGCCTTTCTGAGCCCCGCTTTCGCCATCTATAAAATGGGGAGAGTACTTGGACCACCTCATAGGGAGGCTGTGAGCACAGCACACTGTGAACACTTAAAAATAGTATTACTTATTATTCTTATAAAGTGAAAACATGGCGAACAGTAAAGGACTTTTTCTCCCTACGCTTAATACATGGGCTCACTCTGCAAAGGCTCCAGAAAGGAGGAGAGCTCCAGGATTTTGGTTTTGGATATGAAGGAAACTTCACTTACTATGAAGGAAACAGGTGAAAATCAAGAAAGGCTAAGAGATTTGTTTGTTCAAGGCTCACAGTCAGCTAAAGGCATGATTGTCTTTTGAATCTAGAAGAGTCCTTTAGGGGACTTCTCTGGCAATCCAGTGGTTAAGACTTGGTGCTTCCAAGGCAAAGGACATGAGTTCAATCCCTGGTCAGGGAACTAGGATCCCACATGTTGCACAGCACAGCCAGAAAAAACAGTCCTTTAATCTGAAAGAAAAGGGACCCTCCTTTTGAAAAAAAGTGGTCTGCCAACCTCACCACTGAGTCATTCTTTCAACGCCATGACCGAAAGAGAATCTTAAAGCCAACACTGTGAAGCTAGCTGGAGGAAAAAGAACTTCCCATGAGCTGATATGGGGGCAGGACGGAAAGCAGGCACGGGAGAAGGGGCTTCTGGAAGCGAGTGAGGGGGGCTTTGTGTGCATGCCGGTGTCTAGGGCAGCCTGGCAGGGGGCTGCAGAAGGGCATCCTGCACAGCTCCAGAATAGCCACCGTTCTGTGGGATGCGATGCAAGAGGAAGCCCCTGGCTCCGGCCCAGGGCAGCCGGGGCTGCCAGGTTGGCCTAGGAAGCCCACTCTGGCCATGTCTGCCGGCTCAGCCCAGGCCCTCACAGGTCAGGGCACAGGGAAGGGCAGCTGCCACCTGGGAAGTTCATCAGCGGAGCCGGGCACCACATGGCAAGAGGAAGCAAGAGGCCAAGGTCTGGAGGCCAGGAGAGCAACTCAAGGTCAGCACTGGCACTGCCCAGCGAGGGCAAGAGGGGGCAAGGGCAGGGCAGGCCGGTGGCCCCATGCAGCCCTGGACTCCAGCCACGCAGGCGGCAGCCAGGGTCAGCACAGCAGGGCCAGCTGGGCAAGGAGAGCCCGGGGTTCCCGGCAGCAACCCCGGCTGCGGCCTGAGGACACAGGTCGCTCGCTCTCGGCTATGACCTCAGCTGCCTCCTGTTGGGGAGGGGCGGGTGAAAGGTCAGCGGGGGAGGAGGTGAGGACAGGGCAGCTGGGATGACCTCAGTGTCTGGGGAGGCACCCGTGTTCCGGCCTCTTAGCTGTGACATCCACTCTGACTCAAAGCCAGGCTTAGCACAGTCCTGGAGAGGCCTTGGGATGGGGACACCCCTCAAATTCCAAAACATTCCATGCAAGGGGGACTCAAAGCTTGGCTCCTCCCCACATGTTCATTAGCCCCTCTGCCCTGGGCTTTAGGTTGAGGCCTCTAGGCAGAGAGCCTGAGACAAGGATTTGGGACAAATAGAATATAGCAGAGGTGCTCCCAGAAGGCAGGTGAGGGGGTGCAGAAGGGAGCAGGCAGGGGAAAGATGAGAAAGAGAGTGGTCCCGAGCGGGTGGCCTGCTGGGGGCCCCATGACTAGGGGCGAGCCTCTGAGCTATCCCACGAGAGGGGCAGGACCCAGGCTCCCCACACCATGCTCATCCTTCCTTGCCTGAGGGCAGCTCCCCAAACATCAACTCCTCTACAAGGTGACACCCATCTTTGTCTGCCTGGGACTGAGGGCTTTCTGGGCCCTCGGACTTTCAGCCAGATGCAAGTGGGTCAGCCTACTCTCTGGCTCTTCTGGGGAACCCTGCTGCACCCTGGGCTTGCTCCTGTGGCCAGAGAAAACCTCAGATGGGACACGGCAGGTAAGAAGCCATTGGCATGCATCGCAATGGGGAGCTAAGAGGCGACATGGGCAAGGGCATCCAGTAGCATCTGCCCCACCAGCCCTGTCACCCCACAAACCTCTAATCACTCCACCTCCTTCCTGCTGCCTTCGCTTATCCACCAGCCACAGCATGCCAGCCGGCCATGACAGTGCCCTAAACATTCCCAACACCAATGACCTCAGGGCCTTTGCACTGGCTGCTCCCTTTGCCTGGAAATCTTTTCCCCAGACACAACCACAGTAAACTGTAACCTCCATGAGGGAAGGCTGTGTACAACTGGTGCGGTATTCCCAATGCACAGAATAGTGCCTGGCACTTAGTAAACATTTATCCACTCATAAATGAATGAAAACGATGTAAAACAACATGATGGAGAATGAATGGTCTCAGTGCACCTGGAGACGAGTTTCTAGGCCCTTCCACCCAAGGAGACTGCCTCCTGCAAAGGAAACTGGGGGACAGTCCTCTAGATGGCCAAGAGAAAGTGGGGTTCCTGACACTCACCCTGGGGTGCTGCCCCTGCTGCCTCATGCCCTGTGCGGCCCCAGCGAGGTGGTCATCAGAGGAGGCGCGACTCAGAACCAGGCCTTTCATACCTCTCCACTTCAGAAAATCAGTCTATGCAGAACCCCATCAAATAAACCCCCAAATGTGGTTTTGCCTTACTTAAGCAGGGGTGAGGCATCTAGCCCGTGGACAACCCTAGGGACTGGGGTACAGCGTGAAGTCCACTGACTTGGAGAGCAAGGGGTTTCAGCACAGAGACATGGAATGCTAAGACCAGAGCTTCTCAAGTGACTGCCCATCCCCAGCTGCAGCTTGTATTCAACGCAGAATCCGAGGCGCAAGGTTTGAACGAAAGCCAGAGCCTCTGCATTTCCAACCAAACTCCCCGGTGATGCTGAGGCTACTGGCTTCAAGCCCACGCATTTGGGAAAAATTTTCCCCTCTCTGCCCAAGTCAGGGAGGATTTGATCATCTTGCCTGCAGTTGCAACCAGCTCAGCAGCGGGAAGATCTAGGAGGGAGGCGGCAGAGACCTTGGAGTCATCGGCAGTGGGAAGAACAAGGCAGCCTCTCAGACACACAGGCCCATGTGTCTGAGTCAGGGTACAAGGTGCACTGCTGTGAGAGAGAGGCCCCCTAATACATTCGCTTAAACAATACATTATTTCTCTCACAATCCAGAGGGAGGTGACTACTAGCAGGGCGATTTTGTGAGCTTCAACACATGGTTTTTATCTCTGGATCCAAAGTGGTTGCTGCAGCCCCTGCCGAGGTGTCCACAAGCCTGACACTGGCAAGTGGGGAGAGAGGAAGGGAGCCCAGGCCCGTGCTTTTAAGGGCACACACAGGGACCTGCAATGCGTCTGCTCACACTCTGGTGGCCAGACACAGTTGTGCGATCATTTCTAGCTGCAAAGGAGGCTGGCGAGTGAGCAGTCTTAAAAGTCCAGTGAAAACTGAAGCATTCTATCATTAAAGGAAGAAAGGGGGTGAGTACTGGTGACATCTGCAGGAAGAGAAGTTGTTATTTTAAAACTAGAAGTTATATGAATGATACTTCAACAGCCTTATTAGGCAGAGGCTGCCCGCCCCAACTATGTGGATACAGAGTGTGTGGTCAGTGGAATAGTGACCTCCCGCCAGAGACGTGCATGTTTCAACCTCTAGAACCTGTGACTGTGTGACTTTGCATGACAAATGGGACTTTGCGGATGTCATTAAGGACCTGGAGGTGAGGAGAGGATCCTGGCTTGCCTCATGGGCTCAGTGTCATCATGAGGGTCCTGGCAAGAGGGAAGCAGGAGGGTCAGAGAAAGGAGACGTGAGGATCAAATGGAAGGCGGAGGGACAAGCACTGAAGACCAGGCTGTGAGCCAAGGCATGTGGGCGCCTCTAGAAGCTGGAAAAGGCCCGGAAACAAGCTCTCCTCTGGGGCCTCCAGAAGGTGCAGCCCTGCCCACAGCTTGATTGTTGCCTGAAAGACTCATTTCAGACTTCCAGCTTCCAGGGCAGTAAGAGAACACGCACATGCGGTTTTAAGGTGTTGGGTATATGCAGTTTGCTAACAGGAGCCATGGGAGGCTGTGAGGGGAGAAACAGCCTGCTGCTCAGCTGGGCCCTCCGGTTTGGGTCCACAGGGCCCTGGGCTCTTTGCTGCTCCCACAGACCCTGCTCTGACTCAGACCAGACCTTCAGCAGCCTCAAAAGACCCCTTTTGGGAGCCATCCTCACCAAGCACAGCTTAGCTTTGGCTAACTGATGACGATTATATGTAACCCGGATGAATCCAGCCTCACGGGGCTCAGCAAGTCCTCAAAGTTCCCATCAGTCTCTGCCTTGCAGCCACCAGGGAACTTCTGAGAGAATACCTGAGTGCAGCCAGTCCAGAGGTCCCCACAGTGGCTCTAGACACTGCCTCCCTCTCCTCCCTGTTCCCAAAGAGTGGCTGGTCTCTCTGACTGCGCCCCCAGGCCAGGCTCCGTCTCTCAAGCCCCCGTGTCTGCTGCCACCTCAGCGCCCACGGCACCTAGTGGGCCACAGCTCCTGCCACCCCCTGACCCCCACAGAGGGGCCCACATCCTCTCTTGACTCTGAAAGCGCAGTTTTCTCTCCCTTGGCCTCCATCTAGAGGATTCCTGATGAATTCTACCAATAAGTAATCTTTCCACAAATATGTGATCTTCACCAAGGGTTTCTTATGCACAAGGCGCATTGCCCAACATGAGCTGACCTCCACGACCTCTATACCTCATGGCCACCCTTCAGAATAAGGATGTCATTACACACCCCTCACCCCTGTGGCAGGAAGGCAATGGGTGGAGGGGTCCGGTGCTCCGCCAAGGTCACCTTGCTGGGAGGCAGAAGAGGAGGACCCCGGGCTGGCCGGGCACAGCCTCCTATGGCTCCACTACTCTGGTCTGTGACCAGAGCTGCCTGCAGAGAACACGTCCTCCCGCCGACCTGAACAGCCTGTCCACATCTGCTTCCAGAAGGGTGGCCCTCAGGGTTCCCTAAGGCCACTGCCCTCTTTCCTGATGGGAAGATAAATGGAGCTGGCACTGTGTGCTGGTGGTTGGGCGGGAGGCAGAGAACTCGGGGGCCAGGAGTGATGAATCAGCAAGCACGAGCACAGCCCAGCCTGAGGGTCAGGTTCTTCTCTGCCAAAGGACACGTGACCTCTTTCCCTGGCTAGGCTGGGAGGCTTTGCTATACAGCATCCTTTCAAGAAGCCCACAGAGGGGCCATGGCAGCCCCAGTTTCACCTGTGGTGATAAGGCTCTCTCCTGCTGTCTCGGACACCTGGGAAACACTGAGGAGGAGGGGCAGGCTGGCCGGGAGCCCAGAGCTCAGAGACTTAGTTTCTCATCTGTAAAATGGAGCAACAGCCTGCTTCCTGGGTCCAGGTGCTGGAGAGGACCATGAGCTCGTGAAAGAGGAAGTATTTTGGAAGCTCACTTGTGCTTCTTTAGAAACTTTGGTAGAGAGCCTGTGAGGCCAGGCTGGGGAGAGGACTTGCTAGGGGGACCGCCCTGCCCTCCAGAAGTTTTCAGCGTGGACAAGAAGGCCCCCACACCATCACAGATAGGTCCAGGAATCCAAAAGTGCCAGGACATCCTGGAAGGCCCCAGGGATAGGAGGGGAGCTGAGGCTGGAAAGATGAGTG
This sequence comes from Oryx dammah, assembly GCF_014754425.2. Lineage (NCBI taxonomy): Eukaryota > Metazoa > Chordata > Mammalia > Artiodactyla > Bovidae > Oryx > Oryx dammah. The sequence continues at coordinate 53,517,282 of NW_024070197.1, forward strand.
GGCAGAGAGCAGTCTGACTCTGCAGAAAGAGCAGTCCTGGAGGCAGTCGGAACACAGACTCACCCCCAGAGTTCTGGCCTTCAGATCTCCACTGGCACCAAGGAAGCTCCTCCAATAACCAACAGGGATCTGAGGCCCAGGAGCGAGTAACCTGTCCAAGGGACCTGATGGAATCTTCCCATGACAGCCTGTGCAAAGGCCCTGGGGTGTGAGGGAATGGGGAGAAGTGACAAGTGTGTCTTGGGGGCCGAGTCAGGTTGTGTTCAACCCTTGAAGCTGAACTCATGCAATGGTAACAGCACGATGTAAGCAGGTCCCAACCAGAGATGAGGCTGGGGACAGAACTGCTGGGTCCCCGTGGGAACCACACATGCTGGGAACCCCATCCATCCCCTAGTGGCTCTCCTCCTCCGCCAGGGCGGGGGCGGGAAGGAGGGAAGACTTTCTTTCTGGCTGGGGATATGGGGCTGCCTTACCGCTTGGGACTCTGCTTGGCCCCATCCCTCTGGACAAGCATTTGGAACAGGGCGGGGTGACTTCCTCCTGGAGATAAGGCCCAGGCAGGCATCCCTGGCAGCTGCTGCAAGGACAGCTGTGGACACAGAGCCTGGTTCCCTGAGCCTGGAGATGCTGCAATTTTCTGATGATGATTGAGCCCAAAGCCCCCAAAGATCCTAGGGGCTTAACCCACCTCAAAGACTGTGCGATGTTTTCAGACAAAATGCAGCTGGAAAGCCTGCAGCCTTTAAAAACACAGCCCACAGTTCAGCAGGCTGCCCTGCTTTGCTGTGTTATGAGGCCTGACCTTGACGGGGGCTGGGGCAGAGCCTTCGCTTGCAGATGGAATGTAGCTCATGTTTCTAACCTGTTTTGCTTTTTTGGGAAAAAATTAAAACGTTCACAGGTCACTCTTTCCCTCCCTGCCCTCATTAACAATAAAAAATAGCTTTAGGGCATCTGATGGGGAAAACATAGCTTTTTTAAGGAACTCTTCTGGGATATAACTCGCAGGCCACACAATTCACTCTTATAAAGTACACAGTTGCATGGGTTTCAGCATATTCAGTCATGCAACCATCAATACAATGACTTTTAGTGCATTCCACCACTCCTAAAAGAAACCCTGGATTCTTAGCCATCACCTCCAACCCCTCCACCCCTGGCAACTACTACTGTGCTCTCAGTCTCTATGCATTTTCTTTTGGACATTTCATATACATAGTATCACACAAGCTGCGGTCTTTTGTGTCTGGATTGGGCTTCCTTGGAGGCACAGACTGTAAAGAATCTTCCTTGCCATGAAGGAGACCCAGGTTCAATCCTTGGGTTGGGAAGATCACTGGAGGAGGGAGTGGCTACCCACTCCAGTATTCTTGCCTGGAGAATTCCAAGGACAGAGGAGCCTGGCGGGCTACAGTTCATGTGTTGCAAACAGTGAAACACGACTGAGAGATTAATTTCCTTTCCTTTTTTTTTTTGACCTGAACATAATGCTTTCAAGGCTCATTCATGTTGCAGCCTGTGTCAGCGCTTCATCCTTTTTTATGGGCCATAGATACTATTCCATTCTGTGGACAGACTGTGTTTTGTTTATCCATATATCTGCTGATGGAAATTTCGGTTTTTTCCACTTTCTAGAGGTTGTGAATAGTGCTGCTATGCACATTCGTGTACAAGTTTTTGTGTGAACCTAACTCTTCACTTCTCTTGGGTATATAAACAGAATTGCTGGATCATATAGTAACTCTACATCTAACTTTCTGAGTAACAGCCAGACTGGGAAACCATAAAGTGTTATAACTTAAATGAAGCATTTATTAAAAACTCACTAACACTTGCGGAGCATTTACTCTGGTCAGGCTGTCAGAACGTTGCCGTTATTTCAGCCCCACGACAAGCTTGCTCAGCGCGCACTCCTTCCACGTCCCCACCGTGCAGGGCAGGAAGCCGGGAATCCGAGACGCTGAGTCACTGAGTAGGGGGCCCAGCTTCTAAGTGTGGAGCAGGGATATGAACCCAGGTAGTGGTCCCCTCCCTCCTGAAGACCTGGGACAGGCGGCCTGCATTCCAGTGTCAAGAGGACTGGGCTTCTTATTTAGCCAGAGATGTTCACATTTTGAAGAACTAACAACCCAAAGACCACTTTCTAATTCCTCCTCCTGGGAACTGATCAGAGGCTGGGTCACAATGCTGTGTGGCCGTAACTGACTCACACGTCCTTCACATTAACAGTCCACCTGGCCCAGCTCGGGGAAGGGCCTGCTGGGTCGAATCCCTGCTCCAAACCAACATCCCTGCGGTGAACAGAACCCAACCAGGCCTTTTCCTTACAGCAGAACCAACACAGGAGAGCACGTGAACCAACTTTCCCAGCTTGCCTGCTGAACCGAAAGCAGTCATTCTCGGCCCTGAGCTGAGCAGAATCCCAAGGGCCATAAAAACCCCAAGTGACTAAACAAACTAAGTATCCATCGACACATGAATGGATAAAGAAGATACAGCATATATAAATACAATGGAATACTACCTGGCCATAAACAAGAATGGAATAATGCCATGTGCAGCAACATGGATGGACCCAGAAATAGCCACACGAAGTGAAGAAGTCAGAGAAATACCATATGATGTCACTTACCTGTGGACTCTAAAATACGATAGAGTGAACTTGTCTATGAAACAGAAACACACTCAGAGACATAGAGAACAGACAAGGGCGACGAGGGAGCGATGACTTGGGAGTCTGGGGTTAGCAGATGCAAACTACTGGATATAGTCTGGATAAACAACAAGGTCCTACTATAGGACAAGAAACTATACTCAACATCCTGTGATAAACCATAATGGAAAAGAAAATGAAAAAGAATATGTACGTACAACTGAGTCACTTTACTGTGCAGCAGAAATTAACACAACATTGTAAATCAAGCATACTTCAATAAAATAAACTGAAAAAAAACCCGCTGAGCCTAACCCTCTGAGAGTCTGAGCCTATGTGTCTGCGGTGGGCCTGAGAGTCGGCAAGCTACCAGGCGAGGCTGACGCTCCAAGTCACTAAGAAGTCAGGTGTATCAGGGCTGGTCCACACGGCCTGAAAAGGTGTAAAGTGCTTCTGTCTCTACTTGGGCAAACCTGCCAATGAGGAATGAGGCTCCTGCTGCACTTGGGACCTTTGTATCCTCGCCTGACGGGGATGCACCAGAGTGAGTGAGAATTCATTTGGAAGAAGGGCTGTCTAGACAGGGTGGGCAGGAGTTTTCGCAACGTATCAAGGTACCAATTCGGACCCCTGCCTTTGTATTTGTAAACTAATCCCTGGTGCTCTGCTGCCCCCCAGTGGTGGGCAATTCTGTACCACCTCCTTTGGGAGGTACCCTTGATTGCTGACTGTAGGTGGGGGTGCCTGCTCCCTGACCCCAGAACCGGGGTCCTCGTACTTGGTTTTTCTTGGGAAGTGATCTGTTGTGAGTCATTTACACTTTAGTAAGATTAAGTTCAAGTCCTTGCACTTTGTTCCAGGAGACAGTGCCACTTAAACTCCAAAGCTCATACTGGAGGATAGGAATGCTTTGCCGCTGGCTTTGAGTTTTATGTACCAGAGAAGGGCGGGTAGGGTCCTTCTGAGAACAGAGGGCAGCTGTCCCTTCTGACCCTGGAAGGTAGGAGAAGCTGGCTGAGGCCCTGCTCCCAGCTCTGGGAGCTCCAAGCTGGAGGGGCAGGTGTGCACTTCGCATCTGCCTTGTGAGATGCTCACCTCTGGCTCTGGGCGCCTGCCCTGTGCTCAGTGTCATCGCTGTAGCTTACAGCAGCCTTCCAAGGCCACAGATGCCAGTGGGGGCTCAGACAGGCTACAAGCTTTCCTACCTTCATAACCGGCCAGTGAGGAATCCGGAAGACATTTGACTGGTTGGCCCTGGAACTCTATGGACCCAGAATTCAGGGAGGCAAGAACTAAAGGGGGTGTGGGGTGACCTGCACATCAGTGACACTTAAAACTCTTAGAAGGTGGGTCTAAGAGGAGGGAAGAGGCCCAGTGCTGGGCATAAACGGAGAATGACAGGAACTGGCAGGAGAGGCCAGGGAGGGTGGGGAGCCGCGAGGGGTGAGGACTGTAGGTGTTGACAGGCAGGTGCCAGATGGAAGCGTGCGCCGTCTCAGAAAAACGCGCCGTTTGATCAGCCACTTCACTGGCTGTGGGGCAAAGCCTGACTGCTTGGAGACACGGCCAGGGACCCAGCCTGCAGCTCCGTCCTGGGCTCGAACTCGGGCATCTTCCCTGTCCTTCTGCTTGAAGGCCAATTTGGAAGGATGTGGCCACAAGTCAAAGAATGTCTGGGGCCACCAGGAGCTGGAAGGACCCTCCCCTGGATCCTCCCAAGCGAGCCGACCCTGCCCTCACCTTGATTTTGGACTTTTGGCCTCCAGACCGTGGGAGAATCTATGTTTGCTGACTTAAGTCACCCAATTTGGGTAATTTGCTATGGCAGCCCTAGGAAACTAACATGACATGGTATCAATATATCTATACGTGTGTGGGTGCTAAATTGCTCCAGGCTTGTCCATCTCTTTGTGACCCTATGGATTGTAGCCCACCAGGCCCCTCTGTCCACAGGATTCTCCAGGTAAGAATACTACAGTGGGTTGCCATGCCCTCCTCCAGGGGATCCCCTCGACCCAGGGGTGTAACCCTAAACTCCTCCGTCTCCTGCCTTCTTTACCAATAGAGCCAGCTGGGAAGCCCTTTTATCTCTATACCCACATAGATACAAAATAGCCTCTCATGTGTGTGTATATATATACACATGTATCATGTATCCTGTAATGAGAGTTTACTAACTCCAGGAGTGCTTTTCAAAGTGTGGTCCAAGGAACCCCTGTACTGTCTGGATACTTCATCAAACATGAAGATCCCTCCCAGACCTCCAGGATCAGGCTCTCGGGTGTGGCCCCCAGCTGGCTATTTTATGCCAGCTTTCCAGGTAATTCTGAAGGACCTGGAGGCCTAGGACCCCAGTGGCCCCTGGATGTGGTCATGGGGGTGACCTGAGGGCAATGGGAGGAAATTCCTCGCTGAGGGCCCGGGAATGCATCCAAGAAGAGCAGGAGGGACAAGGACAGGCTGTTCTGTGGACAGGAGGTGGCCGGCGTCCCTGCCTTGAGGCTGGTGTGTGCTGTGGGCTCAGAGGTTTGGGGTCACAAGGACCCAGCCCCTCCCCGACTGCAGCTGCCTGTGGGAGGAGCCAGGAGCACAAAGGCTGTTTGAGGTGGCCTCCTGACGTTTCAGCAGCTGCTCCGTGTCAGGCTGCTCCAGGAATTCCAGGGCCCAGGAAAGAGGTCAGGTCTGACATCCCAGGAGCAGCTGGTGGGATGGCCACAGGCCCATCTGGAAGGTTTGAGGCCTCAGGGAACACTTATGTGATAGGCTTAAATGTAAAGTTTGGAAGTAAGTTAGTTCAGGGGCTGAGGACAAAGGAACTCCCCACACAATGGGCTGAGGGTCCGGGAAGCCTCTCCAGTCCAGTGCCTACCATGGGGACCCTCTCTCATCCCTCAGGCCCCCTACAACCCCCACGGGCTCCACGCTGTCAGGGAAGGAAGGACAGAGGGGCGTGTGTAACCTCCCCTTTTGCCCTGTCACTCACAGCTTGGCAGAGGGCTGCACACAGCAGGCACTCACAAGAGTTTGCTGAACGAACGCGTGCACACATGGACAGT
>NW_024070197.1:53523003-53640015 GCF_014754425.2 Oryx dammah
GGCACTCACAAGAGTTTGCTGAACGAACGCGTGCACACATGGACAGTCTCTGCTCACGCGTGCACACATGGACAGTTTCTGCTCTGGGCGGGGCGCGGTTTCTCAGAGGGGTGGTCCCTGACCAACAGCTCAGCACCTGCTGAGAGATTAGTAGAAATGCAGGTTCCTGGGTCCCCCCAGATCTCCTAAATCAGAAACTCGGTGGGTGGGTGACAAGTTGTGTCGTCTTCAGGGGTCCTGCTGCCCCCAGGCATGAGAACTACCGTGCAGTGTGGTGATGGTCACCCTGGCTGAGTGCCAGATCACCCTGAGCTCACCACACAAAACCAAGGCCAAGCTCTCTGCAGCTGGCTGAGCAGAGACCCTGGAGGGGCCAGGCACGAGCTGTGTCCAGTGATCCTCTGGGGCAGCCAGGCTGTGACCCACATGGAGCCTGCGAGGTGACACGGATCCAAATTCAGATTCAAATGCTGGCCCTGCCTCTTGACAGCTGAGAGATTTGGGGCAACCAAGTAAACGGCCCCTGCCTCAATGTCTTCATGAGAAAACAGGGGACGGTAAGGACAGGACCTTTCTCACAGGTGTCACAGAGGTGAATGTGTTTGCTTCTGTCTTGTGTTTCCAACAGCACTGGGTACACAGTGAATAGAAAGTGGCAGAGAAAGCAGTACTATTCCCACTATTATTATTGCTACTGTTATTACTGTCGTAGCCACACGTTCCGGGAAACAAACTCACTCAGAAGGACGACGCAGATAGTGGAGTGTGGTTTATTACACTGGCGGCCCAAGGCAGAGTCTCCTCTTAGCCAAGGACCCCGACCAGTTTTTCTGAAAACCTTATATACCCTAAGTGTACGTGCCAAACCCACCTCCCCAGATTCCCTGAAACTAGTCTGAACACAGGAAGAGAAAGATACAATCAAAGCCTAGGTAGTTAACAGGGGACAATTATCAGTAGGCCTGTGGTCATACCCCAATAAGCATAAAAGAATTTATGATTCTATTCGGTTACACAGATAATTAGGGTATTTTTTTAGGCAACAGTGAGTCCAGGTAGAAGCCCTGGGGCTCTTGCATCCAGGGGGCCTGGTTTTCCAGTTGGTATGTCGTTCCCATAGATACTGGGCATAGAGCTCAAAGTCCACAGTCCGGCCCAAGATGGAGTCCTGCTTTCAAGATGGAGCCTGTTCTGTTTCCTCCTTCATTCCCGCCTCTTGATGCTCTTAACTCATAGTATGAGCATCATTCATAGGGAATATATTGCACCTTGACTCTCCGACCTTTAATTTGGGAGAACGACATCAACCTTTGGGTTGCAAAGTTCATGATACATTGTAAAATAAAGGGTCCACAAAGCAGAACTATCAAGGCACCTATAACAATGGTAAATATAGTTTTCCACCAGTCACCCTTCACCCAAGATAGGACCGAAGTCCAAAAAGGAAGATTATCATCAGACATAACTTTTACCTGACATTTCATGTCATCTAGGTTGGCTGATACATAGCCAGATAAATCAGGAATATATACACAACATTCAACTTTGTAGCACAGGTCCCTCTTTGTACTGAAACTATGGTTAGTCTCAAGATGATACCAGCAAGTCCTTGTAGCAGCAGTTGATTGTAGAGCTTCCCCTCTTTTTCTTCTTTAAGATGATCTTGGTTTCACGGGGCTCAGTGGGGTCCTTTTACATAGTGCACTCGGCGTCCTCCGGGTCTGCGTGGTATGCTCTCTTCACCCTCATGTGCTGGATCCACACCTGCAACTTTCACTGCAGGAGGGCTGGTTAGAACAACAGTATACGGACCCTTCTAATGTGGGGCCAGGAGTTGTGTTCCCAGTCTTTGACCACACCTGATCCCCGGGCACAAATACGTGAATCTGTTCCCCAAGGGGGAATGGCACCCTTTCTTGTATAAACTTAGTTACCTGATTCATTACCTTACCCAGTTGCTCCATCTACTGTGAAATCTTATCTCCCCGTCAGTTCAGTTCAGTCACTCAGTTGTGTCCGACTCTTTGGGACCCCATGAATCGCAGCATGCCAGGCCTCCCTGTCCATCACCAACTCCCAGAATTCACTGAGACTCGCGTCCATGTTGACACCTGTTTTATTATGGGAGGGGGCCCCCCATACACAGTTTTGTACAGAGAAGAGCCATGGGACTGTCGGGTCATTCCGAGTCTGAGCAGAGCCGTCGGAAACAAGTCCACCCAGGAACAGTCAGTCCCCTAAGATCTACTTGGAGAGTATTGCTTTAAGTGTCCGGTTGGTTCCCTCAACCATCCCAGGACTCTGGGGCCTATATGTTGTATGTAATTTCCACTTGATGTTTAACGTTTTGCTTACTAGCTATACTCAAAGTCCACAGTCTGGCCCAAGATGCAGTCCTGCTTTCAAGATGGAGCCTGTCCTGTCTGTTTCCTCCTTCGTTACTACCATGATTATGATCACTACTATTACTACTGCTGCTATTACCTCCTACCATCACTATTATTACCATAACTACCATTATCACTGCTGTTAATCCCTGGGTCAGGAAGATCCCCTGGAGGAGTAAATGTAACCCACTCCAGTGTTCTTGCCTGGAGAATCTCTTGGACAGAGGAGCCTAGTGGGCTACAGTCCATGGGGTCGCAAAGAGTCAGAGACACCGAAGCAACTTAGCACGCATTGTCACTATTACTATTAATACTATTGTTATTGTTATGATGGCCATTGTGTTACTATCATTATTAACATTTTTATCACTGCTAGTATTAACGGTAATACCATAACTATTACTACTACACTCTATTACAATTTCTATCATGACTACGGCTAGTATTGTCACTATTAGTATTCCAGCTACTGTGACTGTTGCTGCTCTGCTACTATTTTGTCAAGGCATAGGCACTCCGTCCTCCAGACTTCTTCAAGGAGGGACAATCATCTCTTGCGCAGGCTGAGATTTGGACTTTTGGAACAGGAACCTGATTAAAAACCCGACACTCTGCAGAACCAAAGGGGTCAGGGTCCTCCCAGGTCTCCAGTGCTACAGTGCCAGGCTGTGCCCAGCGGGGAGGAAAGCCCTTTGGAAATCAATGGCTGGAGGCTGCAGGGACCTGGAGCACAGCCCCCTCCCCCAACATCTGCATTTGGGGGTTAATCTCCCTGGAATGGGGCCACAATCTTCCCCAGACAGTCAGGGGTCCCCCTGCGCCAGACTCAATCCTTCAGGCTCCTGTTTTAAAACGTTTCATCCTTTTGTCGTTCCTGAGCAAACAGACTGGATTTACTGGGAAGGCTGCTTCCAAGGGGCTCTTCCTGACCCAAATCCCATCTTCCTGGGGCCAGACGTGAAATAAAACAGAGCAGCTCTCTGGCCTTTTGAAGCCAGGGAAGGGAACGCTTCATTTTTTTTTAAATATAAATTTATTTATTTTGATTGGAGGCTAATTACTTTACAATACTGTATTGGTTTTGCCATTGGATCCGCCACGGATTCCCCATCCTAAACCCCCCTCCCCGTACCATCCCTCTGGGTTGTCCCAGTGCACCAGCCCTGAGCATCCTGTATCCTGCATCAAACCTGGACTGGCGATTCGTTTCACATATGGTATTATACGTGTTTCAATGCCATTCTCCCATATCATCCCACCCTCGCCCTCTCCCACAGAGTCCAAAAGACTGTTCTAGACATCTGTGTCTCTTTTGCTGTCTCGCATACAGGGTTATCGTTACCATCTTTCTAAATTCCGTATATATGTGTTAGTATACTGCATTGGTGTTTTTCTTTCTGGCTTACTTCACTCTGTATAATCGGCTCAGTTCCATCCACCTCATTAGAACTGATTCAAATGTATTCTTTTTAATGGCCGAGTAATACTCCACTGTGGGAAGATGTCGCGCGCGTGAAGCTACGGTTTGCTTTGAAAGTTTTCTTTGGGAGAACAGGAGAAAACATGACATTGAACTTACAGAAGAAAACGACAACGAGCTTCTAACCTTCGGAGCGTCACACACCTGGATTCAACAAATGGAGCAAAAACTGCTTTCAGAGGTGATGGGGGCTGAGCCTGGCTGTAGGATCCTGATAGAAACGGAGAGGTTAAGCTATGGAGTCCAGCTATGGGAACTTTCCTGCTCTGACCAGCTAGACTTCTTCTCTGGGGAAAAATGAAACACTACCTCCATCAGAGGCTGGACTGTCCAACTGATGAAATACACATCCCTTTTCACCTGCGGTTTTCCCTAATTATTGTATTAGTACATGGTCATTAACAATTATTTGGGAAAGAGAGAAAAGCAGAAAGTCGAGAATCCTGTGTGCAGAGAGAACCTCTGTTAATCTTCGGTGAATTTCCTTTTAGTCTTTTTTTCCGTACATTTTAAAACAAGGATAATATTGTGCTATAAGCTACGTTTTGTACTTTTTAAGTTTACGATGACAAAGAGTTTTATTTCCCCCTCTCACATGAGTTACCTGGACGAGCAGACACCGCCTGGCCCAACTTCTCTGAGCCAGACACCTGGGGGCAACTGTGCCTCTGACTTCTCCCTCTGCCCAAAACCTGTGAACGCCCGAGTCTTGTCAGGATGGTCCATTCAGTATCTCTCAACCCATCCACCTTTCTCCATCCCCTCGGCCCAGAGAGTGGGAAGCACTTTAGAAATATTTGGCTGAGGCCTCTCACCAGGGGTGGGTGACAGCCTCCTCCCTGGCTCCCACCCTGAACTCCAACAAGTCATTCTCCACACTATTGGCAGAATACTTTCGAAATGCAAATCTGATCATCACCACCCCCTGATTAAAATCTCAATTGCTGTAGTCAATTGCTCTTGGGATAAACACCAGACTCCTTCTCCAGGAAGCCTCCCTGACTGCGCACACAAGCACATTCCCACTTCATAGCACCACATAACCCCACCACCAAGTGCCATTCTCATGAGGGTCAATGGGCCCACCATCCGGCCTCCCTGAATCACGGCGCCCTGGGAAGCTCTCTATTATCAGTGCTCAGCCAAGAGCAAGCACTCTGAGAACATATTTGCATTAGATGAATGAAACATATCCATAAGCACAGTACTGGAGCAGCCTTATCGTTCACATCGTGTTTTAGGGTGTGTGATCACCCAGTATAGCACATCTCTGTATGGCCACAAAATTTTGGCATGGCCATCTTAAATGCTGAGGATGCCATGACCACATGTCATTATTCAGGGGAGAGACCTGGTTCTCAGTCTACAGAATTTTTAGGGAAATAGCCCAGCAAAAATAACTCAGTCTGTCTCAGGGACTGGAGACCAGGAAACTCCTGTTAGTTCTCTGCATCCTTGCCCCCTGGGCATGGAAGGAGGGATGTCCCCTCTCCTGGAGTCAGGAGATGCAGGAGTCCTTTGGCCATGCTAATCACTGAGGACCATTATCAGTGATGGAGCCTCCTGGGGCCGTTTTGAAAGGCAGCTGCCCAGGTGAGCTGAGGCCACAGGTCCAGCCTAAACATAGAAGCTGCTGGAATCTTTCCAGGTGCCAGCCTCTTAAATCCCTCTCCCCAACTGTACTTTGGGGTTAGGTCCCTGAAGCCCTGCAGCAGACACACAAAGAGGCCACCGTGGGGTGAATGTGGAGTCTGAGACCCATCCCTGCTGACATCTTAGGAGTTTCCTACTGTTTCCTCAGGTTTGCCATCCCTGTCTTCTTGGTTAAAATAATGATTTTCTTCTGAAGGGCAGGTGGTGAGGTTTGTGACTCACTTTTGGCAAAGCAACGAGGGGAAAAACCACCACACAGTCTGGAAGGAGTGGAGTCGGCCAGAGAGGGAGACTGGACCTCATTCCTCGGCATCTGGGCCAGAGGGAGAAAATGAGGTGTTTCAGTCTCAAACGACCGTCATTCTGATCAGCACCGCCACCGTCCTTATAAAGCCGTCCAGCCCTGAGCCAAGGCTGCGGCACCACTGGTGTCTGTGTGTTAGGGACAAGATGGAGGCCCAGACGCGAGACGTCAGGCTTCCAAGCGGCAGGGCTGGGCATCTGGTTCCTTACCTGGGCATCTGGTCTGTGTTGCTCTCCTGTTCCCCGGACATCCTGGCAGCTCTGGCAGGTAGAAGGCTGAGAAGTTGAGAGGGCAGGTTGAGTGGCCCAATTTTCCCCTTGGAGTGATCTCTCTAATTTCACTATCAGGGGAGGAACCTGGCTCTTAAGACTACAGAATTCTGGGGAAATAGCTCCGCAATAAGTGGAGACTGAAGACAGTGGTGCCTGAAAATCCTGCTGGTTATCTGCATCCTGGCCTCTTGGGGATGAAAGAGGCACCCCCTACCCCAGATGTCCCCCCTCCTAGAGCTGTCTCCAGTTCCCTTAGATGTCACCCTTCTCACTTACAGGAAGGTGGGGCAGTGAGGATCCCAGGGCCATCATGTCCTAGCCATGGCACCTTTTGTGGGCAAGTTAATTACACACCTGGAGCCTCAGTTTTCCCACCTGTAAAATGGGCTCAGGGCACCTAACTCACAGACTTGCTGGGAAGCATTTTTGCCCCTTCTCCTCTCCTAGCTTTTTTCCTCTTCCTTTGGATCTTGGTATAAACTATCTCCACCTAGAACCCTTCCTGCTCCCACTCAGCTCCAGACTACTGGGTCCCTGAGCCCCTCTCCTCCCACCCTCCTCCCCTTGTAATTCCTGTCCTGTCTTTGTTGCTTCCCTGAGGGTGGGGGCAGGGTCTCTCTCACTGACCCTGGGACCACCAGGGACAGCGCCAGAGCCCAGCATGTAGTGAGTGGATGCTTCTGGCATCTCTCGAGATAGGAGGAGGAGGAGATAAGGACATCCAAACCATCCAAGCAATGGGCCACCCACTTGAGCACGACAGTCTCTAGTGCTCCGGGGGGGACCAAGCGGGCATGAGCGTGTTGCAGGGTTGGAGGAAGTTGAGAACCTGAAAGAGCAGTGCTGGGATACAGCGTGACACCACAGGTTTGGGGCTGCTTACTCATTTTTTAGTCATTATTTTCTGCAACTTTTTATTTTGGTATAAATTCAACAGACAGGTTGCAAGAATATAAGGGATTCCTGTGTACCCTTCACCCAAATTCACCATCACTGACATTTCGCCCTATTCTCTCTCTATATATGTGTTTTCATGTAAATACCATATATATGTAAATTGCAGACATTGGCCCCCTTTCTCCCTAAACACTCTGGCGTGTATTTCCCAAGAACATGACTTTCTATCACCTAAATACAATAAAATGATCAAAATCAGGAAATTTAACATCTTGCCAGAATATAATACAGGCGAACCTCCAAGATGTTGCTGGCTTGACTCCAGAGCACTGAAGTAAAGCAAATATTGCAACAAACCATACAAATGTTTTGGTTTCCTGCTGCTTATGAAAGTTATATTTCCACTATGCTGTTGTCTGTTAAGCACGCAATAACATTATGTCTGAAAACACAATGTATGTGCCTTAATGTAAACATACTTCATTGTTTTAACATTCTAATCATCACCTGGGCCTTCAGAGAGTCCTCCTCTTTTTGCTGGTGGAGGATCTTGCCTCAGCACTCATCTGCTGACTGATAGGGGTGGTGACTGCAGCAATTTCTTAATATGAGACACCAGTGAGGTTGGCTGTAATGACTGACTTTGGTGAACAGTTTCTCTGGAGTGCGCAGTGCTGCCGGATAGCATCTGGCCCACAACAGAACTTCTTTCAAAACTGGAGTCAGTCCTCTCAAACCTGTTTTATCAACTAAGTTGAGGTCATAGTCTAAATCCTTTGTTATCATTTCAGCAGTCTTAACAACACCTTCACAGGAGTGGATTCCATCTCACAAAACCACTTCCATGTCGATCCATAAGGAGAAGCTCCTCTTGCACTGACGTTTGATCATGAAGTTGCAGCAATTCAGCCACATCTTCAGGCCCCACTGCTAGTTCTCTTGCTGTTCCCACCACATCTGCAGCTAATTCCTCCACTGTATTTTGAACCCCTCAAAGGAGTCCATGAGGGCTGTGTATTTTGATACTTGAACCTCTTCTCAAGAATCATGAATGTTCTTAATGGCTGTTTCATCGTCTGCACTGATATCTGCTATTCACCGCAGTGCCGTCACGCATGAACCGAGCTAGCGCTTTTGTGCAGTGCACTGCTTCACCAGGCACTGTTATGTTATAGAGATGGCTTCTTACCTTCAACCTCACGAACCACTTCTGCAGCTTCCTTACTTCCCAGCCTTCGCAGAACTGGAGAGAGTAGGGGTCTTGCTTTGCATTAGGCTTTGGCTTCAGGGAACGTGGCTGGTGTGATCTTCTATTCAGACTGCTCAAACTTTCTCCGTATCCGCAGTAAGGCTGTTTCACTTTCTTATCATCCATGTGTTCACTGGAGCAGCCATTTAATTTCCTTCAGGAACTTTCCCTTTGCATTCACAACTTGGCTAACTGTTTGGTGTGAGAAGACTAGCTTTTGGCCTGCCTTGGCTTTCACTAAGCTTGCTTCCAGCTTTTGATTTAAAGTGAAAGATGTTTGACTCCTCCTTCTACTTGAACACCGAGAGATCATTTCAGGGTTATTAACTGGCCTAATTTCAATATTGTGTCTCAGGAACAGGGAGGCCCAAGGCGAGGGAGAGACTTGAGAACACCTGGTCATGGAGCAGTCAGAATACACACGACATTTATGAATCAAATCTGCCTTCTAGTATGGGTGTGGTTCGTGGTGCCCAAAACAATTACAATAGTCACATCTAAGACCACTGATAACCATAACAAATATAACAATAATGAAAAAGTTGGAAATACTGAGAGAATTACCAAAATATGACACAGAAACAGGAAGTGAGCAAATGCAGTTGGAAAAATGGCACGTGACAGACGCAGGGTGGGCTTCCCTGGTAGCTCAGCTGGTAGACAATCTGCCTGCAATGCAGGAGACCCTGGTTCAATTCCTGAGTTGAGAAGATCCCCTGGAGAAGGGCAGGCTACACACACCAGTATTCCTGGGCTTCCCTGGTAGCTCAGACAGTCAAGAATCCACCTGCAATGTGGGAGACCTGGGTTCGATCACTGGGTTGGGACGATCCCCTGGAGAATGGCATGGCAACCCACTCCAGTATTCTTGCCTGGAGAATCCCATGGGCAGAGGAGCCTGGCAGGCTACAGTCCATGGGGTCACAAAGAGTCAGACATGACTGAGCAACTAAGGACAGCACACAGTCGCAGGGTCACCGCAAATCAGCAATTTGTAAAAAACGGGATATTCACAAGGCCTGATAAAGTGAAGAGCAATAGACCAAGGCTGGCCTGTACTACTGGGGTCTCACAGTATTAATGCGTTTTGCGTACTCTAGTATACGTCATTACTCCTATCTAACCCACAGCTCACTCTCAAGGTCATCTCAGAGACACCTCTAAGAAGCCTTTATTTCCTGGGTCCAGGACTCTCCAGAGACCGATCCCCCTTCACTTTTCCCCTATTTTAGTCAGAATCACTGAAGGAGGTAGGCGGGGTGAACATGGGGAAGGAGGCCTTACAGAAACAAATCCTCTTCTCTGGGCTGAGGAAGCAGCCTGCGGCTCCGGCTTGCAGGTTTCCCCCAAAGGGAACTCAAATCCTCCCCTTCCATCTGTGTGGGCTCAGTTTACAACCGCATGTCTTCACCTGCAGCCCAGGGCTCCTGAAACTGGAAAAGGGGGCCAGGCCTGCACGGACTTCTCCAGAACTAGTCTGGTCAGTTTCACATTCATTCATTCACTCACTCATTTATCCACCTATTCCTGGTATGATCACTTCTTGTTGCTCTTATAACCTTTCACTTGTTATTGTGATATTATCAGACACACTTACAGGGCTTTCTTGGCTATTATCCATCAGCCTTTATTAACTAGTCTAGTCCTTTATTAAAAATTGTTTCAAACACGTTACACACACTATCTCACTGACTCCTCATGATCACTCTGAGACAGGAACTTATTGTGCCTCTTGTACAGTTGAGGAAACAGAAGCACAGAGAGGTTAAGGAACTTGCCCAAAGTCACACAGCTGGAAGAGGCCCCACCAGGACTCTACCCGGGGGGCTCCACATTCTTCAGTTATACTCCTTGTCTGATGATACAGATGGGGGCGGGGGTGAAAAAGAGACTTTCAAGATGGTGACAGGCTGAGGGGAATGAAGACCAGCACAGGCGCCTGTGAGGTGTGTGATGAGTCTCTAAGGCAGGTGGATCTCCCACTGGAGCTCAGAGAGGGTTCTGCAAGGCCAACTACACTCAGCAGGTGGAGTGGAGCTGGGATCCAGCCTAGGTCCTGGGTTCTGGTGTGTATCGGGCTGCTGTGTGTCCCAACGCAGCAGTCGAGGTCAGAGGGGCAGCTGGGTTCTACGGGAAGGTCTGGCCAGAACCTGGTTCTGCCTCTTGTCAGCATGACTTTGGCCAAACGATTTAAGTCAGGCCTCAGTTTCTTCATCTGACAAGTGGGCCTGATAATAATTCTTAAGTCTTGACGTTGTGAAGACAACCCACAGCACCTTAGCAGGCTCAGCTCAACAAGGAGTAGCAAATGGGGCCCTTCATTTTGACACAGCGCCGTGTCGCTTACCTTCCTGAAGTGAGCCGGAGGAAGGCTCAGGAAAGGAGGGAGGGGAGGGGGTGGCAGTATGGTTTGAATTAAGCTGTTTATACGCACCCCAGTTCAGTGACAAATGGCTGTAGTGATGGAAGAGCATGGTTTCAATTTTCCATCTGGGAGCAGACGTCTCGTGGCTCTGCCAGCCTCGTCCACAAGTGGGCAGGTCATCCCAGCGGCCTTGGGAGCCAGGGACGGTGGCACTCTATCCGCATGCTCACTCCCAGCCAGGCTGCCCTGCCACCAGGCTGGTGGGGGAGGAAAACTGTCCTTGCCAACCCGACTCGGGCCTCTCTGGACCTTCTCACTATCCCTGGACAAGATGCTGGGCTACACTGGGCCTGTTTCCTCATCTGTAAATGGGGTATTGTGGGGTTGTGGTGAGGAATAAACAGGGGATGCCCGTGAGGTGTGAGGAGTTTTCCAGCCACCCACTCCTATAAGTAACTTGACCTTTCGATCTCAAGTCCTGCTCCACGTCTAGTGAACTTGGTAGAATAAAATCAGTCATTCAGGGAAAAGCATCCTGGTTTTTGCTGTCGTTTAAAGTTTAAATTGGTTCATTCAGAAGGCCCTGCTTCTCCTTGAGGTGGCATTTAATAGCCTTTAAAACTGGAATCAGAGCCCAAACCTCCTTGGCTCAGGTCCCACTCGCAGCCCCAGTTTCTCTGAGCTGAATCCCAGCTCTTTCCACAGCCTCAGGACCTTCCTGACCGCCCTGGACTCTGGTCTCCCCTGTCCCTGTCCCTGCCCCTGCCCTCCCTCCCTTCAGCCTCGGTGGGGTCCCTCAGACCAGGCATTCTGACTCCCCAGCACCCTGGGGCTCGCTGCTGCCTCCACCTGAGATGCGCCGCCCCTTTTCAAGGCGCTTTCCTGACCACTCAAGGTAGAACACCGACAGCCCCTGCCTCAGTGCTCCCTGCCCCCTTCAAGGTTCATCTTGATAGCACTTCTCACCAGCTTACAACGTGTGTAACTTAAGGCCTGCCTTCCCTACAGGAAGGCAAGCTCCATGTGGAAACAGACACATTTGTATCTGCTGTGTCTTCATCGGTGGTGTCTCCAGGACCCAGACAGTGCCTAGCATAGAGCAGGCGTTCAATTCTGAATGTCAGATGGATGGAGGGATGGACAGACAGTGGATAGACAGATGGTAGATGATGGATGGACAGATAGCAGATGGTGGATGGCAGATGGAGGGTGGGTGGGTGGATGAATGGATGGGAAGATGAGTAGATGGTATACAGTGAGTGGACGCATAGGTGACTGTCTTCAGTCTGCAGGCTGGGGAATTCTGCAAGTTCTGGAAGGAAGTGGGGAACAAGGCCCTTCTCCACTCCAGTTTCCAGAACTGATCCGGGGGTTTCCTCTCTTTTTCCCCACGTGACTTCAGCACAACAAGAGGCAGGCACAGATGGCCCTTCACAGCACTCAGAATTTATTTAAGCAAAAAAGGGGCCATTACAAGAACGTTGTGGATACCCCAGAATCTCAAGGAGAGCTGCAGGGAAAGGCAGGAGCATTCTGCAGCCAGAGATCACCCCACAGAAAGGCCTGGTGGGGGTGGGACCTACCTGCTGGGTGACTGCCATGCAGCCCGATGGGACTGGAATCCAGACGCTCCTAGGCTCCAAAACACAGGCAACCCAGTCCATTATGAACTGCAGATAAACAATGTATTTTAATAAAGGTATGCTGCATATAATAGTTTAATGTTCTTATTTTGTCTAAATCTAGCACCCCTAACTGCTATCCCTGAAGCCCCTACAGCTCCCCTGAGAAAAGTCTCTAGACACCAGCTTCCTTGCATCAGAGGCTCCCAATCTGAAGTCATACAAACACACCCTAGGTATGCACCTAGCTGCAAGGGATTCTGTGAAAGCAACTGTCTCCAAGCTTCTACAGCAGGAGGGGGCTCCACCTCCTGGGGTCGGGGACTTTCTTAGACCATGGTCAGCAGCTGGGTTTGGGCTTCCACTCTCCCGTTATGTGGAGAGCCTGGGCAGGGTGAAGAACCAGATCCTGCCCAAATCTGTTGTGTGGTCCATGAGATTTGGCTTTTGAGATCTGAACATTTTTTTTCCTCAACCCATTTTCTCCACTAAATATGTCTATTTAGATACAATCTCCACTAAAAGGAAGTAGGGTTCCTTGGAGAAATAGCTGATTCCAGGACTAGGGCAAATTAAGTACAAGGCAAGCCAGGAACACCATGTGCCAGAAGGCTGAGCCAAAATTGATGGGGCTGTGTCAGAAGGACACAGGGCCAGCTGGAAGGGGCTCCTGCTGCTCAAATCTGGGATGACTTGAGCATGAATATACAGGAAAAAAAAATGTAATCCACCTCACGAAGTAAGGATGAGTCCATACAATAAATGTGTGTCTATGTTTGTATCTAACATAATACACGTGGAATATACATTTATAAAATACACTGTGTGAATAAATGAATGAATGGAGGGGAAGGGAAATGTTTTCCTGAGATGAAATTGCCAACTGACAAATGTGGAAGGCACAACATAAGGAGAAGAAGTAACATTTGAAAACCGTCACAAAATGCTTGTTTCAGGGAAGAATCATCACCAGATATTAAAACTGGGGACTGAAGGTTTTATGGGGTAGGATAGTCACACAGTTCCAAAACATCTCGCTACAAGATAATTAAAATATTTACCACCAAAAAATGTAAGCTCTTGTCAGTGGAGAAACCTGGCAGATATCATCTTAACCAAGATATCAAAATGGACATGAGAGTCCCACAGCGAACAGGCACGTGGCCCCTGGTATGAGGCACTAACACTTACAATATCCCTTCTGTGAGATTCCTTCCAAAAACATGTCATCTGAATCTCAAAAGGAAAAAACGTAAGACAAACTTGATGTGAGGAACATTCCACAAAACACTTGGTCAGTCATCTTTTTTAAAATGTCAGCATCATAAAAGGAGAGCATAAAGTGAAGAGCTTATCTAGATTCAAGGATACTAACGAGATGAGAAAACTGAATGTGATTCATGATCTGAGATCTTCTTTTGCTGTAACAGACATTCCTGGACAATCGGCACAATCTGAGTAAGGTCTGCAGATTAGATTACAGAATGCATCCATGTTCATTTCCCTGATTCAGATAATTACACCAGGGTTATGGAAGAAAATGCCTCCTTCCTCCGGAGAAAACGTCCATGTTCTTAGGAAACACACACTAAGGTATTTAGAGATAAAGGGGGTTTCATGTCTGCAACTCCCTCAAATAATTTAGAGGAGAGAGAAAGAAGATGATCAAGGAGATGATAAGTGTTCCTATCTGGGGAAGCTGAATAAAGGGCAGAGGGGAATCCTCTGGAGCATTTCTGTGGCTTTTCTGCAAGTCTGAAATAATGTCAAAAGAAAAAGAAGAAACAAAAACCTGTCTAGTAAGTCAAAAGCTACATAAAACTCACGTCTTTGTTCCTGCTCTTCTGCTATGGCCTCCCTTCCCTAAGAAAAACAGGGCCTTCTGCCTGAAGGCTTAGGGCAGAACTTTGAGGGGAAAAAAAATGAGGAATGCAAAACACATTTGTTAAAATGATGATATAAACTAACATGTATATAGCGCTTATTATGTGCCAGGCTTCCAAATGCTTTTTCTTTAAGAAAAATATTAACTTGTTTGAACACCATAACAACTATACAAAGCAGCTGCTATTATAGTTCTATTCACAATAGCCAAAACATGGAAACAATCTGAATGTAAACAGATGCATGGATAAAGATGTGGTACAGACATAGAATGGAATATTACTCAGCCATGAAAAAAGAGCAAAATAATGCCGTTTGCAGCAACGTGGATGGACCTAGAGATTATCAAACTAAGTGAAGTGAACCAGAGAGAAAAAGACAAATATCACATGTAGAATCTAAATTACAATACAAAGGAACTTATCTATGAAACAGAAACAAACTCACAGACATGGCAGATCTGTGGTTCCCAAGGTGGAGAGGGTGAGCGAGGGATGGAGTTTGGGATTAGCCTATGCAAACTATTATATACAGAATGGATAAACAGCAAGATCCTACTGTATAGCATAGGGAACTATATTCAACATCCTGTGATAAACCATCATAGGAAAGAATATGAAAAAGGACATATATGAGTCACTTAGCTGTACAGCAGAAATTAACACACTGTAAGCCAACCGCTGCTGCTGCTGCTAAGTCGCTTCAGTCATGTCCGACTCTGTGCGACCCCACAGACGGCAGCCCACCAGGCTCCCCCGTCCCAAAACAAACTTTTAAAAAAGCCAAAGTAGCTGCTATTATTGTTCCCATTTCATATATGAGGAAACTGAGGCAGAGAGGTTAAGTACCTCATGCAAGGTTTCACAGATTATAAGTGGTAGAGCTGTGATTTGAACCCAGGCTCTCCAGCTCCAAATTCTTCTTCTGCCCCCTCTAAAGCATCATACAGGGAAGATGTCAAAGGTTCCAACTATGAGGAGTTGAAAAGGGAAAATGAGACAGAGCACAGACTGGAACCTGAAGCCACATCAGTCACCAATTCCCAAAACGCTGCCCCAATAGTCACCAGCTCCAGAGGGGCTGGGGCAAAGACCCCAGAGCTAATGGTGGCAAACCCAAGCATCCAGGGAGACAGCTGTCACGTGGACAAGCAGCCACCATTGCTCAGCCCACAGGACTGGTGTCCACCTGCTAGACTGGGTTGAATAGTATCTCTCCCAAATTCATGTCTCCCTGCAACCCCAGAATGTGACCTTACTTTGAATTGGGATCTTTGCAAAGGTAATTAGTTAAGGATCTTGAGGTGGCCACGTGACCTGGGGCAGACATTGGAGTGACGTGGTGAGAAGCCAAGAGATGCCTGGGGCTCCCAGAAGCTGGAAGAGGCAGCAAGGATCCTCCCCTAGAATCTTCAAATTCTGGAAGTTTCAGACTTCTGATCTCCAGAACTGTAAATGTCTACTGTTTAAGCTACTGGATTTATGGTCATTTGTTACAGCAGTTCTAAGAAGTGACACCTGCAGTTCTCACCTGTTCACAGGTGAGCCGGACCTGACCTACCCAAGGTCCCTTCTCCCATTCGTCCTCATAGGACCCAATTGACAGCTGGATCTCATCGTGGAAAAAGACGCATCTCTCCAAACTTCCTTGCAGCAAGGAGTGGTTGTGGGACCCAAGTCTGACCAAGAAGGTATCAGTGGAAATTCATGGGCTGAGACCTCTGGGAAAGCTATGCTTCCATTGTTTTTCTGGTTGAGACAGACTTGGGTTTTCCCTCAGAATTCCAGAATTGAAAAATACACTACCTGGAATAAAAGAGGCGGAATCAAACCGCCATGTGGCTTCTGCCCTTCATGGTGTCTCTTCCCTCCTGGAAGGTCTGCTACGGGATAGGGGTGAAGAGTCATCTTTTAACCACAAGGACACACGCCACTCTCTGAGGATGGCAGAGCAGCAAGTGGGAAGGAACCAGGAGGACTCCCCAAGCATGCATCCCCAGGACCTCCCTGCCACTGTGGTTGGGTCTCTGTTACATGCAACTCAATGCATTCCCAGCTGACATTTTGACAAAGAAAATCTAATTAGGATTTGAATTATATTTGACACATATATTGAATTAGCAAATTGCTGATGGAGACGTGTGCTTATTAGAGACAGCACAAGCTTGGTGCCCAGTTAATCCTGGCATGTAGTAGCACTTGGCACAGGTGGGTTCCTTTGCTGCCTTCCTGGGTCAGACAGGGGTGGGAGGACAGTGGGTCTGGACTGGTGCCAGTGGGATGGAGTGGAAATATCCTTGGACCACAGCCATGAGAAGGTGAGAGCCCACGAGCTAGGAGCCTGCTGGCTGACAGGCCAGCCCATCCCCATTCAGGTGGCAGCAGGGCCTAGAGGGCGGCCTTCTGCCCACGTGGGATCCAGGCCAGGCACTGACAGAAGAATTGGTTTAATGGTCTGTCTCCTGGTCCTTGGATGAAAGCTGCTACCGGTTTAGTTGGCCAGGATGAGTCAAAGGAACACCATGAGGGTTTTGAAACCTGGGCCTTCGCCACCAAATTTATTTTTTTAAGGGCCTAAAAGATTTTCAAAGTCCCAGTGGTAGTCTAGGACAGGTCTTGGTGTGAAAAATTGGAAGGAAAATGGGTAAGACAAACAAACAAATCAACCCCATAAAACATGTAATGGTTTCAGGACCACCCACCAAGCTGCAGGGTTTTTACTTTTCCTTTTTAGAATGAAGTGGCCATGGTTTGAGGAGCCAGGATTTCACAGTTCCTGTCATCCCTTCCGTGGGTCCCCAGGGCCCTCGGGGCAGGGCAGGGCAAAGAGGGAAGGCAGGTCTCCACTGGGAGTCAGAATCAGGGAAAAGGCTCTGAGGTCGATCTAGTCCAAGGATCTTCCAGCTTCCCTTCATAGTCTTCCAGGGAAGAGGCGTCACACCCTCTTCATAAGGCCCATTTCTCTTTTGGAAGTCCTGCCAATGTGAATCTTCCTCATTGTACTTGGTAGAAATCTGTCTCCCTGTGGCATGTACCCACTGGTATTAGTTCTATGCTGCAAAGCAATGTAGTGATACATGTGGCAGCCGTGGGCACCCACCCACCAAGGGCTGAGTGTGTCTCAAGTATGACCTCACTGCATCCACATAAGAACCCGTGAGCGCTGTCATTATTGCCCCTTTACAGAGGAGGCCACCGACGCTCAGAGAGGCTCAGCAACTTGCCCAGTGTCACAGCGCTGGTGAAGAGCTGATGTGGGATTCAAACGCAGGCATGTCTGCATCCTGGCTCATAACTCTTAGACCACGTGACCCCTTTGTGGCCCCCGGTCTGCCTCTCTTCTCTCTAAACCTTCCTGTTCCATCACAGTTGCTCACGATAAGCCTCGGACTGGGCATGTGACCCACTGGTGATGAAAGGAATGCAGAAACAGGCCCGCTGGGGAATCCCAGGAAGAATTTTCTTCCCCAGTAAAAGAATACTGTGGCAAAGAGGACCCACCCTCTCGTCCCTTCTTCCCATCTCAGACTCAGTGTGGGGACAGTCTGTGACCAGCTGCCATCCTGCCCACAGAGGAGGGGGGAGGTTTGCATGATGCTGACCAGCTGTCCCAGCATCCCTGAGCCTCTGCCCCCAGATCCCTTCTGACTTCTCACGTGAGATATCAGGATGTTTTCAGAATGATGATTCTCCAACGGACCCAGCACCAGAATCACCCTGAGGGCCTGTGAACTCCGACAGGTTCTGATTCACAGGATCTGGGTTGGGACCAGAAAATCTGCCTTTCTGACAAGTCCTGGGGCTACTGCATGGGTTCGTGTCAGCTGCCACCCCAAAGCAAGTCACCCGGCACAGTGGCCACGATTACTAGAGCACCTTTCAGCCCGCAGCTCCCCTGGAATCACTGCTCTTAGGCGCGGTGAGGTCACTGTGAGAAATTCCGTTTCCTAAATGAGCAGCCAGAGGCCCAAACAGGCAGAAGTGACTTCTCTGGTAAGCTAATGGTTAAACCTCCCCCATTTCAATGCAGAAGGCATGGGTGTGATCCCTGGCTGGGGAACTAAGATCCTACATGCTGCACAGTGCAGCTGGAAAAAAAAAAAAAAAAACAACTTGTCCAAGCTTCCTCAGTTGGTAAGGGGGTGGGAGGCAGGCCAGGGCCCCTCAGGCCAGTGCTCAGTCCCTGGGTCACCTTGTGCCGAGCCTCCTCTGTTGGGGTCCCCAAGCAGCATGCTGGCATTCAGCCTGCTCACACCACTCCTGCACACCTTTGCTGCGTCTCAGACCGACTCTGCAAGAAGGGAGCGCCAGCTCCCTCCAAGTTGCCACTGCCCCCGCAGCCAGTGTATCTTTTGTGTGTTGGACAGTTGGGGGCAAAAACTTCGGGACCCAGGGTTGCGGCATCCTGGGGGTTCAGAAGAACTTCCTGAAGCAGGAGAAAGAGGTGGGGCACCACGGAAGGCTGCAGACTCTGTAGGAGAAAGGCTGGAAGGGCCACTCCCAGTGTCCGGAGGTTGCCATTGATTTGGGGGCGGGGGAGTGGGGAGGGTGGGGGGGATGGGCATGTCCATGGCCTTGACAAAGCAGTGGTCAGAAAGCTGCATTTCCCAAACATCAGTCGTCATCATCTCATCTTTGTGATTTCTGTGACCCACCCGCATACCTACTTATGCAGTATTTTTAAATCAACATTTAAAAAGCCTTAAATGGGAACTTCCTTGGTGGTCCAGTGGTTAAGAATCCACCTACCAATGCAGGGGAAACAAGTTTGAACCCTGGTCCTGGAACTAGGACCCTACTTGCCACAGAGCAACAGAGCCCGTGTGCCACAACTACTGCGCCTGTGCGCTAGTCCAGGAGCCACAGCTACTGAAGGCCACGCGCCCTACAGCTGGTGCTCCCCAAGAAAAGTCACTGCAACGTGAGCCCAGGCACCACAGTGAAGAGCAGCCCCCGCTCGGTGCAACTACAGATCGCCTGCCTGCCTGCAGCAATGAAGGCCCAGCACAGCCACAAACAAATAAATTAATTCTTAAATTAAAAAGCCGCAAGTACATTTATTAAAAAAGAAAGCTGAGAATTCCCTGGTGGTCCAGCGGTTAGTACTCTTCAGCTTTCCCTTAGGAGACAAAGGCTTAAGTAAGATTTCTCACGCCACTGCCAAAAAAAGAAAAAAGGACCATTAATCCCACCATTGATGGGAATGAGAAGCACTTCTTACAAATAGACGGCCGGTGAAAGCAAAGGCAGAGCGTGGATGGGGAGATGAAAAAGGTCGGCCAGGAACCCCCAAAATGGTTTGTGGATGCTGGCGCTCGAAACACACAGAGACACACTACTCAACTGGACAAAAACGGACTGACGCCGGGGACGACGACGTCTATTCAGGGCTGAGCTGGGGTTCCCCCTCCCCAAAGTCATGTGCTGAAGCCTGAACGCCTGATACGTCTGTATGCGGAGATGGGGCCTCTGAAGATGAGCGTGCTCAGTCGTTTCCGACTCTTTGGGACCCACTGGACTACAGCCCTCCAGGCAATAATGCTGGAGTGGGCTGCCATCTTCTCCTCCAGGGGATCTTCCCAAGCCAGGGACTGAACCCGCATGTGCCCGCACCGCAGGCGGATTCTTCCCCGCAGAGCCCCCAAGGAAGCCCTTCTGCAGATAACTAAGGTTAAATGGGAGTCGACGCGGCAGGAACTGATCCTACAGCGCCTGACCTCCTAAGACGAAAAAGAAACACCAGGAATGCTCCAACAGAGAAGACTCCGTGAGAAAGGGGTGCCTGTAGGCCCAGGAGAGAGGCCTGAGGAGAGCGGCCCTCTGAGCCTTCATCTTGGACTTCCGGCCGCCAGAGCTGTGGGGTCGGCAGGCTCTGCGCTGGGAGCCCCGGGGGCAGCCGAGCGGACTAAGATGCTGACGGAGTGAGGGTAAAGCTGTCGTACTCACCACGCCGTGCGACTAGCTGGTCAGGAGGCAGCCCCTCAGGCCACCGCCCAGCCCGGCCGACGGGAACCCACAAGCACGCACACACCGACGTCCGCACGCACACACCGACGTCCGCACGCACACAGGCCTACAGGCCTTCACGCCCCCACGGCCGCACGCACACATGTCCTCGCGCCCACATCCTCATGCCCAGACGTCCGCAGGCCCCCACACCCCCACGTCTGCATCCCCCACGTCCTCACGCCCCCATGTCCTCGCACCCACATCCTCATGCCCCCAAAGTCGTCACGCCCCCACGTCCGCAGGCCCCCATGTCCTCACGCCCCCACGTCCGCAGGCCCCCACGTCCGCAGGCCCCCATGTCCTCACGCCCCCACGTCTGCAGCTCCCACGTCCTCACGCCCCTACGTCCGCAGCCCCAACATGACTTACGCTTCACGCACATCGGAGATGGAAATCCTTCCACAATTAGCATCTCCGGGCCCTGCGCCGCGTTCCTGGGAGGATGGCATGGAAAAAAAAACAACCAGCCTGCTGCTGCTGCTAGGTCTCTTCAGTCGTGTCCAACTCTGTGGACCCCATAGACCGCAGCCCAGCAGGCTCCCCTGTCCCTGGGATTCTCCAGGAAAGAACACGAGTGGGGTGCCATTTCCTTCTCCAACCAGCCTGGAACGAGCTTTTAAACGTTTTATTACACAAACGGTTGAGGTGTGCCCGTAAATGATAAATCCCAGAAACGTTTTAGAAATCAAATCAGTTTTATTGAAACGACAGCAACGTGGTCCCTGTTCAAGCAAAGCACACATAAATTTACAATAAATTTTTGTACATAGGAAGTAGTAAAATACATCATTTTTCATAGAAAAAAGCACACATGTAAGCTGCGGGCTGAGTGAGCCTACAGACAGTATGAAAAATCAGAACATGATGGGAAAACCTGGAAGTAAACCAAAACTTTATATTTTGGAGGGTCCCAGTAACACCGTCGGCCAGATTTATCATCATCTTATGGGTGAGGTGCTGAAGGCGCCGTAGGCACTGTTAAACACACTAAATGAGAAGGGGGTCCCTGAGGGCTTCTACTTGGAAGCCCTGTGTTCATTTCTGGAAGATAAATGGTTCCAATTTCAAAATGTTTGTGAGAGTGAAAAAGATAGCAAGACCTGGTTCTGGGCAAGGAGTTTCTAGTCCATTATTCAGGCCAGTTAATGAAGGAACGAGGAATTTTATTTTTAAATGATAGAGTTCACTCCTGTTGGATGTTTCAGACTCTCCCTCGGGCAGAATGCTTTAAAAGCAAACATACTGAAATTCCCCTGGACTGCCACTAATTCTAAAAACCCAAACTCAGAGTTTGGACGTGGTCACAGCCACCAAAGCCTGGTGACAAGCAGAGGTCCAACAGTATAATAGCTAGCATCCAGAAGTTTCCAAGGACTCAGATCTTTGGCAGGGACAAGATGAGTATCTGACAGTCTGACCAAATTCTTCCACTCTGACATTTGGAGTCAGACAGTCAGTACTTATGAATTATAACAAGCCCACAGTGTGCAAAGCAAAAACAGTCCTGCTCATTTCAGCTCTTTCAGGGTTAACGGTTTCTTTCCTTCTACAAACTCCCTCTAGCTGGGAATAGTATTTACCTTGTTTCTGCTCTAATTAGGGATACACCGATGGAAGCACCAGCTTGGTTCCCCAGGTAGAGTTCCTCATCCAGACTATCTTAATTTTTTCTTTTTAACTTTTTGCTAGCTCTTTTGCCTTTGAAATATGCTGATTGAGGGTGAAATCAACTTTGAAACTGGCATTCACGAAAGTGATCTATTGGCCAGTCTGGTGGTGGAAGGTGGAATTTTACCTTCTGCAAAGAAACACTATTTACAGAAGGGTATTTTATTTCACTGTGGGTTCGGGTCGAGGCTTATGAAGTTTTATATGGCGATGGGAGCCAGAGAGCACCACGCTCCTCGGAGCCTCAGGAACATTTGGCAAGAACCGTTCCACAAAAACAGGAAGAGAAATCCCCCGCGTGTGTTACCATCTCTTGTTATTATGCTGCAAGATGGTTTCATAACCACAGGCTGTGTCTCCTTCCAGAGCTGCTAACCTCGGCGAGGAATGTACTAAAGAATGAAGCCATTCCTCCCACTGCAGAAAAATAGGTCATCTGACGGATGGGGAATCTGCACACTTCAGTGCCATTTTTAAAGGCAGCAACTAAACAGCCCTTCTTTGGCTGTTTTTAGACATCTTGGTGGGACCCACAGAGAACGAGGGGTTGAAATTAAAAGGTGGGCTTCATACAGAATCACTTGCTAAGCAAAGACCCTGGTGGGAGACACAAAAACTAGTCTGGGCGGGGTGTGAGCCGCAGCAAGGAGGGGATCAAGGAAGGGTCCTGGTTCGTTAGTCCTCAATGAGACCAAAAGTCGAGGCAACAGACAGGCCACGTGGACGTAGTGAAGGACCAAGACAAGACACATCTCTGGAATTAGGGCTGAACTCGAAGTCAACCAGCACTGCTGTGTATAGAACCAGCCCGCATGCAGCAGGACGGGAGCAGGACAGGGGCCAGGGCAGAGTCCCCCAGACCAGCCCGTTTGTCTGACCAGCAAACATTAATCCCATTTTCACCATTGGTAGGGACAGATTGTGTTTCTGAATGTTTTAAATAGCTACCTCTACTCCATCCCTGAAACTCCCCCACCCCCCAAGTGTTCTCCATGAGCCTCTTCCCATGGCCCCAGTGCCTTGCGGTGTCAGCTCCAAATTCTTCATTCTCTCCTCTGGTAGGAATCTTCTCTCCATCCATAGAAGGACACCTCCACGGGGAGACCCCTGGGCCTCGGCAGGATGATCACCGGCTGTCTGCTCAGGACCCCAGGGATGCTCTCTCTTCCCGGTGCAAGGAGCTGAGCCCAAGGCACGGCAGACGGGACACTGGACGCCAATCAGAGGAAGCTTCCTGACTCCCCACATCCCCGGCCCCCCCACCCCCCCAATGACAAAATAAAAATAAAAAGAGAACCCCTGAAGCCGTCTTGAGGACGTGCCCTTCTCCCCAGCCCTGCAAGTTCACTGCCTCACGGCAAAGATGCGGAAGCCCTTTCCATCTCTAAGGGTCCTCAAGCTGAAAAAGAAGGAAGAGCACATGTTACCGAAAGTTCTGCAGGGATCGAGCTGGGGGTGGGGGAGCTGGGTGTCCCCAGGTCCCCTCAGTGGAAGCAGTGTGGCCAAGAGATGCTTCCTAAAGCTTCAGGAACAGGGCCCACCCCGGCCAGGAGCAGCTGGCAAAGCCCTCTGCCTCTGTAGACACACCCGGATCTGAGTCGAGGTCTGGGTTGTTAAGGTATTTCTGTTAACTTGGAATTGGCTGGCCCCCGTCTGTCTGAACGCAACTCAGCCTTTAGGACTTCTGCCTGGTTTTTGCTACCACCTGTCAACCCAAAGAGAAACCGCCTGCTTGACTGATTAATAGGGTGGTGTTAAAACAGTAGCGCATGTGTTCCAGTTACTAAAAGAGGCACAACAATTGAGCTCGGATATTGTATAGGAGTGTAGAGAAAGTTGCTCAGTCGTGTCAAACTCTTTGCAACCCCATGGACCATGGAATTCTCCAGGCCAGAATACTGGAGTGGGTAGCCTTTTCCTTCTTCAGAGGATCTTCCCAACCCAGGGATCAAACCCAGGTCTCCCGCATTGCAGGCAGATTCTTTACCAGCTGAGCCTCAAGGGAAGCCCTGATGACTCACTGGAAAAGACCCTGATGCTGGGAAAGACTGAAGGCGGGAGGAGAAGGGGGACAACAGAGGATGAGATGGTTGGATGGCATCACCAACTCGATGGACATGAGTTTGAGCAAGCTCTGGGAGTTGGTGATGGACAGGGAAGCCTGGCATGCTGCAGTCCACGGGTTCTTGAAGAGTCAGACACGACTGAGCAACTGAACTGAACTGAATTGTAAAGGAAGCATTTTCTATCCGCCTTTACCTCCCTCCCACAGTGGAGCCATTTGTATCCCTATTTTGCAGACAAGAGTATGAAGGCAAGGAGAAAGTCAGTTTCTACAAGTCACACAGTCAGAAAAAACCACGCTCACAAGATGGGAGCTAAATCCTTTTTTATAAAGCAAGAAAAAAAAACCCGAAAAACCTAGCTTCATTGAGACACAACATGCCATGAAATTCATACTTTTGAAGTGGACAGTTTGGTGACTTTTAGTGATTTGGGGGGCTATGCAATCATCTCCACAGTCCAGGTCATTACCGTCATCCCCGGAAGGTCTCTGGTGCCCATTCACAGTCAGTTCCCCTGGCCAGTTCTGTTCCTACAGACCTGCCTCTTCTGGACCTCTCGTGTCAATGGAATCACACAGCGTGTGGCATTCTGACTGGCTTCTGTTCTGGGCATGGTGTTTTGAGGTTCACCCATGTTGTGGCCTCAAAGCATCAAGCTCAACAGAAGCCAATCACAGAAAGCCAATCACCCCTAAAGGAGAACCAGTCCACCCTAAAGGAACTCAACCCTGAATATTCACTGGAAGGGCTGATGCTGAAGCTGACGCTCCAGTACTTTGGCCACCTGATGCGAAGAGCTGACTTCTGGAAAAGACCCTGACGCTGGGAAAACTTGAGGGCATTAGGAGAAGGGGAGGGCATGAGGATGAGGTGGTTGGATGGCATCACGGACTCAATGGACATGAGTTTGAGCAAGCTCCGGGAGATAGTGAAGGACAGGGAAGCTGCCGTCCGTGGGGTCAAAAAGTCAGACACGACTTAGTGACTAAACAGCAAAGCAGCAGCATGCTGTGGCGTGCTCAGCACTTCACAGCTTCTCTTACCGAGTGGTGCTCCATCACATGGGTAGACCCCACACCATCAATCCCTTCCTCAGTTGATGGACTTTAGGTTTCTTCCATTTTTGGCAAATATAAACGACGCTGTGATGAATATTTGCATACAGGTTCTTGTGTGAATATATGCTTCCAACTCCTTGTGGGTATATACCTAGGAGTGGAATTACTAGGTCGTGTGTTAAATGTATGTTCCACTATTTAAAAACCTGCCAGACTGTTTTCCAGAGCAGCTGCACTATTTTCCATCCCCACCAGCGACACACAAGCATCTTCCAGCTTCTCCACATCCTGTCAACATTTGTTTTTGTCCCTTTTACAGCCATTGGCTCCCTGTACAAAAACAGCTTCCTCGTGCTTTTGATCCAACTGCATAGTATTCTCTTGTAGGAAGCTATTGGGTACTCAGTCGCTAAGTCGTGTCCGACTCTTTGCGACCCCATGGACTGTAGCCCACCAGGCTCCCTTGTCCATGAGATTTTCCAGGTAAGAATACGGGAGTGGGTTGCCATGCCCTCCTCCAGGGGATCTTCCTGACCCAGAAGTCAAACCTGTGTCTCCTCTGGCTCTGGCACTGGCAGGCAGATGCTTTTTACCACTGCACCATGCTTTATCATATAGTTAACTGGGTCCCTGAGGATGGATATTTAGCCATTTCTAATGTTTTGCTTTTGCAAACAATGCTACAGAGAACAAGCTGGTCCGTAGGGCTGCCTATATCTATAGGAGGGCACCCAGGGATAAGCTCCTAGGAGTGGAATTACTGTATCAGAGGATATGCCCACTGGTGATGTGGGCAACCTGCTGAACTGTGTTTCAGGAAGGTTACCGTGATTCACAACCTCCTCAACTATGCATGGGGTGGCCTGTTAAGCCACGTGCCTCCAGCACAGCCCCTCATGTGGCTTTTTTATTACCATTCTTATTTTTTTGGTTGAGCTGGGTCTTCTGGAAATGTGTATCAGATGGGAGCCCTTGGCAAGAGGGGGCGGTGGGGAAAGTCCAGAGCCCAGAAATGACAGGATATTGGTGCCAGAAGCCCCCATGGGCCTGCAGAGGCAGAGGGTGGACACTGTGGTGGGGGCTCCGGCGACTCTGACTGCCCTGCAGTTTCTCAGAAGCTCAGATTTCAGGGCCCTCCTCGGGCCTCTGGGCTGCAAGACTTTCCTGGATTCTCTGCCCAAACAAATCGTCTGGGAGAATCACTCAGAGCCACACGCTCTCGGCTATTACACGTGCTGGGGACAATTACCAGGGTGTGTGATTCTGAAACTCTATGGTTGGGGCAGTGGGTGCCCCCATCCATAGGACCCCCAACAAGCCAGGGACAGGGGCCACTCAGGCTGTCATCCAGACGGGAACCCTAAAGTTCCTACCAGACATCCCCACTGAACAACCACCCCACCTGGAAGGCACAAGCAAGCTCTGCTGAACGGGCTGTTTATTTCTCAACACATCAGACAGCTGGCCAGCTGGGTATCATGTGACATCAAGTGGGCCCCTCCCGCTGCCTCAGGCAAGGTCCATGTTCCAACATTTACCAAGCGCCAGTTCTGCTAGGAAAGCTGACAATTGTGTGTGTCTGATGAAAACCAAGTGTGACCTGATAAATTATAAGACAACCTCCTTTTCTAAATCTTGCCCTCTGACTCTTTCTAGGTTAGTTTGTAGCTCCCATGAGGGAATGTAAACCAGCACAACATTTCTGAACAATTTTCACCAAAGGTATTGGACGATGTTCCCAAAATATATTGAATAATTTTCATAAAGGGTATTAAAAATCCTACAACTGGTTCTGAACAAATAGCTGAACTCATCATTTTGGCAGTCACTCAACCAGTATTTACTGAACACCTACTATGTATGGGCATTGGGGTGGGTGTCAGGGACACAGGGTTAACCACACCTGTGAAGCGGTTCTTACCTTCATGGAGTTTACGGTCTCGGGGTGAGAGATTAACTGCTAAATAGGTGTAAGGAGTAATTGCAGACAGTGGTGGGTCCTGAGGATCCAATTAGATTGGGGGTGTGGGGGGGCGGGGCGGGGAGAGTGAATGGAGACCCCACAGCAGGAGGGTGCCTCCTTGGGGAGCTGGCATTTTTGTGTAGACGTAAACAACATGAGGGTCCAGCCATGGGAGGTATAGGAGCTGGGAGGGCCCAGGGTTGGGTACCAACAGGTGCAAAGGCCCTGAGGTACCCAGGAAAGAGAGCAGGCCAGTGAGGGGCACTGCTGTGATAAGGCAGATGCTGTACCAGGAGGGTGGGGAAGTGGGTGGGGTGACCTGCCTGGTAAGAGTTGGAGATTTTTTTCTCAGCAGGGCTTGAACAGGAGAAAGACATGCCATGCATCACAGAAAGAGGTCAATTTGGTGGCTGTGGCTATGCTGCTAACAGGAAGTTACCTAAGCAAAGTGTAGGGAAAGCACACAGGTTGTGCAAAGATGTTCTTTGCTGTGTTGTTTACAATAACAAAAAAAAAGGAACCAACCCAGATGTCAGTCAACTAGGTAAAGAAACGATGGTCTGTCCATGCAAGAGAATATCATGGAGCCATGGAAATGATGGTGTGGCTATGTCAGGCATGGGAAATATTGGGAAGACACTTACAACTGTTGTTGACTGAAAAAAAATTAACGGAACAATGCGGGCAGTCTGATTCCTTTTTCTGTAGAAACAAAAACAAAATCACAAGGGAGTTCCCTGATGGTACAGTGGATAAGAATCTGCCTGCCAATGCAGGGGACTCGGGCGGATGCCTGTCTGGGAGGATTCCACGTTACACGGAGCAGCTAAGCCTGTGCACCACTCCTGAGCCTGAGCTCTAGAGCCCACGAGCTGCAACGGCTGCAGCCCGTGTGCTCTAGAGTCTGTGCTCTGCAACAAGAGAAGACGCTGCAGAGAGAAGCCTGGGTACCACACCTAGAGAGTGGCCACTGCTCGCCACAGCTAGAGAAGCCCTCGGAGACCCAGCGCAGCCAAAAGCAAAATTAATTAAGAAAACGAAGAAATAAAGTGTTACTGTGTAAATAGGAAAAAAAAATCTGGAAGGAAACCACTAAAGTGTTTACAGTGGGATTTTCTGTGATAGTAGTTTCTTAAAACTATTTGCACTATTTCTTGAAATTTCTCTAATCTTACTATGAAAAGTTGGGGGTGGGGAGGAAGGGAAAAAGAGAAAGGAAGGAAAGAAGAAAGGGAGAAAGAAAGAGAGAGAAAGGGAGGGGGGAGGGAGGGAAAACCAGCACAAAAACCCCCTGTGAGAGCTGGGGCAGAACCGGAGCTGGCCTGGGAAGCCTCTGGGGCGTCCCCAGGGTCACTGATCTACTTGACGAGCTGGGATGGGAGCTCCGGGAAAGGTTGAGGCACTGTAGCCTCGGGTGGTGTCACAGCCCAGCCCTGGGGAGTGAGTCCAGGCTTCTGACGGCCCCTCGCCTGCCCTGGGCACCAGTGCTCAGCTCTCGGAGCCAGCGGCTGTGTCTGGCACACACACTGCCGCACCCCCACGCTGCCTCGGTTCGTTATGTAATCTTACCCCATCCAGTCCCCGCAGCCCCCCAAGAGATCTCCAGGGTTCCTCCCACTTACAGAAAGGGAAGCAAGGCTCTGGGAAGTGACGTGATTTGCCCCAAACAGAACATCTGTTCCAGGTGCAGCTGGGACACAGATGCAGCTCTGTGGATGCTCTGGGACCCTTTCCCGACCCGCACCCTAAATGGATGGGCTGTGGCCACACCACTGCTGAGGACCACACTGGCCAACCCCACATGGCAGTCGGGGCTCAAACACCGGGAGCCCCTTGGGAGGGGGGAGGTTGCAGGTCCGCCAGGAGCCAAAAGCGTAAGGCTTCGTCCTGGAAGCTCACTCCTGTGGGCGAAAATTACTCAGGGAGGAAGTGGTTGGCGTTTGGCAGCACACGACAGAGACTGGATTAAAGAGACAGGACAGTGTACCTCTGTCCTGGGATAAACGGTCCACTAGTTTGCAGCTAACCCCAGGGGGTATGGAACTCAGCGACAAAAGGATGGCAGAGGATTGCTCTCCTGGCTTTAAATGTGCGACATCTTTTTTAGTACTAAGCAATATCACTTATATGCATACATGAACATGTATGTATTTATATGTATAGTGTGTTACATATACATAAACATTTTTTAAATATTCTAATCTGTTCTCCCAGATTCTTACCCTCTGTTGATCTTCCAGGAAACTTCAAGAGTCAGACAGAAAGAGTTCCAGATCTTATCTATTGGACCTTGGGGTGGTTAATCCATTTCTCTGAGCCTCAGTTTCTGCTTCTGAGGACAGAATTCACAAAAGCACCCCATCCTAAGGGGCCCTATAGGAGGTGAATGAGCTCATCCAGGGAAGGTTCTGGGTCAGTGTTGTGCACTTGACTGGAGCTCAAGCCCCGGGCCATGGACAGCATCACCCCACGAGACTGAAACCGCATTCTCCCATCAGGGGAACGGCAGGCAGGTGCACGGTGCCGAGTGAATTATCCGCGCATAAGCCCAATCCCCAAGGAATCGTCAAACATCTTCATCTCATTTCACGAAATAGAAAATATTTTTTAGGAAAAAACAATTTCAGAAAATATTTTTTTAGGGGAAAAAATACAATCTACATTTTCATTTTTATGTGTATTGCCCGGTGTAGGGTAGGGGAAGCCTGGAAAAGTTATTTAAAAAAAGCAGTTAACAGAGATTAACAGAATGCTTATAGGAACTCTTTTTCTCTAATCCCTAGACATATTATTTAAATAGAAAGTGAAAGTGTTAGTCGATCAGTCGTGTCGAACTCTTTGCCGACCCCGTGGACTATATAGCCCGCCAGGCTCCTCTGTCCATGGTATTCTTCAGGCAAGAATTCTGCAGTGGGTTGCCATTCCCTTCAGGGAAATCTTCCTGACCCAGGGATCAAACTTGAGTCTCCTGCATGGTAAGGACACACTGACAGAGGCAGGGGAGACTGCCAGCCCAAGGACACCCAGCTGGCGAGCAGTACAGAGGGGTCCCAGATGCCATTCTTTACCGCCTGAGTTACCAGGGAAGCCCTATTATTTAAATAATAAGTATTTCTCTCTTAATAAATATTTGTAAAGTTTACAAACAAGTGTACCTTAGGAGTGTTAAGACTCACCCCAGCCCCTTCTTCGGTCAACAATTTGTCTGCAGTGAGAAGTCACGTGTGCTGGTTACCAGCCTGAGTTCAAGTATGGGCCCTGCCGCTTATTGGTGGGGTGCCCTTGGGCAAGTCCTTTAACCTCTCTGTTAAGCCTCCTTTTCCTTATTAATAAATGTGGGTAACTGTGGTCTCTGCCTCATGGGACTGTTGGGAGGTGAGTTGAGCTAACAGTAGTACAGATCTGAGAGTGCTGGGAAACAGGAGCAGGGAGGGAGGGAGACGCTGGGGGAAACCAGCCCAGCTTGGTCTAGCCAGCCTGGGGGAGAGTGCAAAGCTCATTCCATCTGGAAATAATGGCCCAGTGGTTTCTGCTTCCCAGAGTTTCTGCACAAGTTGAGAGAGTTTCAGACACCTGACCCTCGAGACTCCCAGAGCTCACAGTGGTTATCGAGGGCTTGAAATGCAGCTCACCCAAACTGAGACGCGTTCTGTGTGTGAGACGCGTTCTGTGTGTGAAACACCCGCTGGATTTCCCAGCTCTTTCGAGAAAAGAGGAGTGCAAGTTTCCCACCAACTCTTCTTCTGTTTATACATATTGAAACAATAATAACATTGATTCACTGGATGAAATGAATGTACTCTAAATTCTCCCTTCTGTTTCTTTTTTGCCCTGATTACTAGAAACCTTAAAATCCCCATGTGTTGGGGAAAGAACCTTAAAAAAAAAGTGGATATATGTGTATGTATAACTGACTCACTGTCTTGTACACCTGAAACTAACGCAACACTGTAAATCAACTAATCTCTGATAATTTTTTCTTAATCCCATATGTGGCTCACGGTATGTATCTGGGACATGCCCCAATAGACAGAGGCCTCTGAGGACGGGAATTTTGGCTTCTTCTGTCCCTCCTGCGGCCCCAGCCCCAGGGACAGTGCCCAGCACACAGGAGCTGCCCCATAAATGCTAGTCCAGATGGCCTACGATTCGGGTGAACATCACTCCACACATATACCATCAACCTCCGTAAACAGGTCATTGTGACCAAGAGTATTATCTGCCATTGTTTGGTATATTTCCCAATCTCATTGTGAAATCTGTCTTCAAAATTCAGTCCTGGCCTCAGGGGGAAAAAAAAAAATCCTGAACCGATGTTCTTCCAGATGTCTAGCTTCTTTCTGAGAATATCTGGACAAACCCAGGTCCCAACATCTAAAGTTTCCCCGGATTCCTTTTCCTTCCATTCTTTCATAGGCATGTATGTGAGAGAGAGAAAGTGCCTGTCATCTTACGTGGTCCCAGTTCTGCATGGTCATCTTTCAAAACTTTCAGGAAATCCTTTTCTAGAAAAAGACAATTGCTAAACTAAAGACACTGACACGGAACCAAATTTTTGTCCGTGTACTAAGAATTCTGTTCAGGAAGTTTTGTTTGTTTGACTGATTGAAGGATTCCCTAAATTTAGAACGTGGTTTTCTGTGAACGGGCTACTGTATGTTCAGTGTCCACATCTCCCTTGGGACAGCCATGACCACTCCAGGGGCCCTGCAGACACTGAGGACAGAGTCACCATCCTCAGGCTGGGTTCCCACAGTCCCTAATTCCCTAATGGGAACAGGCTCAACCTAGCCTTGAGGAAATTCCTCAGCCCTGGTCCGTACGCAGAGGGGCTCTGAGGTCCCATCTAAAGAAGGGGAGGAGGGGGCTGCCCTGCCTGGGGCAGCCAGACATCTCTGCAGGAGCCACGTCACCACAGAGGCCCCTCCAGCCGGTAAGATGGGGCCCTGCTGGGTGTACTCGGCTCCCGGCACCACCCTCCATAGCAGAGACGCCTGTGCCCTGCTACTGAAGTTGCTATTTCTGCGCTGTCTGTCCTGCAACTAGGTAACAAGTCCCAGAAGGCAGAGATCGGGACTGTGTGTTCCCTGCTAGGTCCCAGTGCCTGGGACACTGTAAGGGTTCACCCCATGTGTGACACCTGATAGGTGAGAGCACACGGAACGGATGGGTATCAGGACGAAAGAGTAATTCCTGTACGATGCTTTCTCCCTTGTCCTGGAATAATCCATGTAGGCTACTTCCTAGAGTCGCATTACCTGACCCTACGTGAAAAGAACCATAGTGTCCTGAGGTTCAAAACTAGCCTTGAGGTGTCATAACAGCCAGACCAGTGGGTCTGTTAGACACTTGCTCTAAGCCACTGGTGAGTACTTTGCACGCACTTTCTTATTTAATCCTCACAGCAGACACTGACGGAGGCCTGGGGAGACTGCCTGCCCCAGGACAGCCAGCTGACAAGCAGTGCAGAGGGCTCCCAGCTGCCCTCAGACCCCATGTCCCCTCTGGCCTGGCCTCTCCCTTCTGCACATGCAGGGCAGACTACCACCTGGCGCCCACCCATCCCGGCATGCGTCTGGAACCCCTGCAGATACACAGTGTATCCCAGACTGTCAGGAGCACAGACAGTGCAACTGTGTGCCTGGACGTGGCCGCCCTGCATCACCCCCTCTTGCAGCAGCGGCCGCCCTCCAGCAGGCGTCAGGGCCCCCGAGGGCAGACCCAGGCTCCCCAAGTGTCTGTCCCGGTGGGCCAGAGAATGTGCTTCTCTAGCAAACTCCCCATCAATTTGGATGCTGCTCTGGGGAGCCTACTTGGAGACCCACTGTCTTCCCCAACACTGGAGGTGGCTGCTATCATTTTCCCTCTACAGGTCGGGAAGCTCACCACAGATTTCAGCTGATCACAGATTTCAGCCTGCACAACCTACTCAGGGGGAAAGAGCCCAAGAAGGAAGGGAAGCAAACTGTCCGCTCAGTAGAACCTATCTGAGTAGTGCAGTGGGCATCAACCACTCCGGGGCCACAAGACACAGTTGGCCCTCTGTATCCACTCCGTGTCCACCTGGCTGTGGAGTCGTGGATGTGGACAACCTCCTGTTCTTCATCATTGTATATAAGGACTTGGGGCTTCCCTGGTGGCTCAGAGGTAAAGAATCTGCCTGCCAATATGGGAGACGTAGGTTTGATCCCTGAGTCGGGAAGATCCCCTGGAGAGGGAAATGGCAAGCCACTCCAGTATTCTTGCCTGAGAGATCCCATGAACAGGGGAGCCTGGAGCGTTACAGTAGATGGGGTCACAAGAGTCAGCCATGCCTGAACGACTAAAGAACCACAACAACAAGGACTTGAGCATCCTTGGACTGGGGTATCCTTGGGGGATCCTGGAACCAAGGCTGTGAATGTCAAGGGGCAGTTATAATGACAGTATGTCAGGCGGGTCCTTTGGGCAGAGAGAACTACAGATGGACGGAGGCAGTTAACAGTGGGGAAGAAGGCACTTTGGGGGACCCTTTGTCGGTCCCCAGTCCTCCCTAGAGACCCCCCTGTGTCCCAGCCTAGGGCGGAGGTGGAGCTGCTGGGGTTCTCTCCAGGATATGAAGGCCAGCCTATCAGCTTCTCACCAAGGCGTTTTCTCTCTCAAAGGGACACAGTGAACTCAAGAGATGGGTATCCTGGGATTTCTTTCCAGCCCCACCAGGAAATTCCACCTAATCAGCTGCTTCATTTCCCTCCCATTAAATCAATGGAATTTCCCTTCATTAAGCTTTTCCCACACAGAGGTTGCAGGCTTTGAAGGAGAAAAAGCAGAAGCCGTTAACTCCGTGTGTTAGGGGCTGATGGCTATGACTGAGCACACCCGTGTGCCCCTACCCCCTGCCAGGATCCCTGTCACTTGACTCTGCAGGGTCCACCCTTGCAGCACCCCAGGAGGGTGGGAGGGTGCAGACAGTGGCAGGGTGCCAGGGAGTCACGACAGCCCGGGCTTCAGGGTGCCTGGCACAGTCTGTACCCTTGACTTTATATTCCTTTTCTAAAGCGCTCCCCCAAGTATAGAATCTTCATCATTTCTCCTGGTGTGGTTGGCTGGCTTGTGGGCCCCCACCCCCAAGTTCACATGTGGACCTCCTAATCCCTGGTGCCCTCGGAATGTGACTGTACTTGGAGAAGGGGACTTCAAAGAGGTGATTAAAGTAAAATGCAGTCGTCAGCGTGGGCTCCAGTCCAATGTGGCTGGTGTCCTGGCCAGAAGGGCTGGGCAACACCTCTGTCAGCCTCACAACAACCCCCAGAGGTGGGGACTGTAGTTCTCCCCATGTTCCAGGCCAGAAAGCAGAGGCTCGAGAAACCAGGCGACCGGCTCTAGGTCACAAAGTTGGGAAGCAGCTGAACCTAGGTCTGCTGCACTCCAGACTCGGCTCTTAGCCGGAAAACGGAATGCAGCTATATTCTGATGCAGCTAGAGAACCACTGTGTGACTATAACTTGATCCCTTTGTCTTTTGGGGGGCGAGGCGGGGGCCATGCACACATATATACTGAAAAAGGACCATAGGGTTGCACACCAAAGACCTCTAACTCCCCCAGGTGAGAGGTAATGGGTGACAGTTTTCCTTGGGGCTTTTCTGACACCTCTAAATTGTCTACAAAAACATGTGCTGGGCAGAGAAACAAGCTCTTATTTTGAAAAAAGAAAGGAAGAGAGAAGAGAAAGACAGGCTTGTCCTGGGTGTTCTACTGAGAAAACGTGCCAAGTCTGCCCAAGCTTTATCTTAAAGGGCACTGGCCGTGGCCCTTCTCCAATGGCCCCCACAGGTCGGGTGTTGAGTGTCCGAGAAAGCAGCCCTACCTTTCAGACTGGACTCCATTCCTGAGCGAGCCCACGTAGGTCTTCTTTTTATCCACAGGCATTACGTCCACATAGCCCCCACTCTCGTTCCGGATGACCCCTGCGTGCACAGCGGTCTTACAGATGCTGGAAGTCTGAAAGTGCAGAAGGGCTGTGATTAGTGTCAAGGTCAGGCCTTCAGTCACGCCCTGATGGGGTCAACCGTGACTTGGCTTGCTGGTTGGGAGGATGTTGACCCCACCAAGCCCTAGGAAGTAACCATCACTACCTCGATTCTTCAGAGGTCTCTCCAGGGAGATCTGGCCTCATCCCTCATTCATTTGTTAATTTGTTGACAAATATTTTCTGAACACCTACTGTGTGCCGGGCACTGTACTAGATGCAAGAGGATTCGGGGGGAAAAAAATAAAGGTTCTGCCTTCACGGAGCCAAGAGAGACAGACAAACAAATACACAAATGAGGAACTCACCCATAAAGAAAACAAAACCTGATCATGAGATAAGATTAGGGGGCTCTCTTAGAACAGTTAATACGGGAAGACTCCCACGGATATGGGAACGTCTCTGGGAGGAGTGTCGCAAGAAGAGGGAGCAGCCCATACAAAGGCCCTGGAGCGCAGTGAACTTGAACTTGTCATATCCAAAGAATAGAAAAAGGGGCCCGGTGGCTGGAACACAGTGAGTCAGACAGAAAGTGGCAGGAGAGGCGGGAGGAGGTGAGCAGGGGCCAGTCACCCCAGGCCGTGAGGGCCGTGGGGGCATCTGGGTTCACTCCAGGTGCCACATGAGCCCCTGTGTTTCAAGCAAGGGCAGGAGATGCTGTTTTCTAAAGTTGTCGAGTCATCCAATCCCTGGGTAAGACAATCGTCGGGTTCAACTTCCATTAGGGTCTTGACTTATCCAGTAGAAAAACGCTCTTCAGACTGGGTTGTCTGAGGGTAATTAATCAATGTTTCTCAAAGCTGGGCAGACTCATTCAGGGCTGGGGAGGCCAGTGCTTCTGAAAGATGCAGGCTCCTGGACTTCACCCTGATGTACCTACAGACTCAGAACCATCCCCTTAGGTGAGGGCCAGGTGATGCTGAGGCCGACCCAAGGTAACACCCTTCTGCGGTCCTTCGTCTGGCCTGTGCTGGACTCTGACACTGGCCTTGGCAGCAAGCCTCCACCCTCACTGCAGCCGTGGCGTCTTTACCTGGTGATGCCCTTCCTATCCCCCCTCCCCCGCAACCCCACAGATTCAGCTGCTCTGGGGTGAAGCCTGAGGCTGAGCGTTGGTCAGGAGCACCAACCCATCTGTGGCGTCAACAGCCTCCGGCACGGTAAGCAGAGCTCATGTCGACTGAGCTTATTGAATACCAGCCCTGGGCTGCTTTTTGCTTGTCATCTCATTTCATCTTCCAGTGAGATGGGTGACTATGTCATTCCCATTTTATAGTCCAGAAACACAGGCTCAGTGAGACTGGACAACATTGCCAAGGCCCTGAAGACACTTCATGGTTTAATAGTGATTCCAAACGAGATCGGGCTAAGGGTCAAGTCTGTGCCTCTGTGGTCAGCAGAATAATGGAAATGCCCACTGAAGATGCCCACCCCATCCCCGAACATGTGGGCACATGACCCGACACAGCACAAAGATTCTGAAAATGTGACAAAGCTAGGGACCTCGAGGCGAGAGGGTCCTGAATTACCCCAGTGGGTCCAGTGGAATTCCAAGGGTCCTTGCAAGAGGTAGACTGGAGGGTCAGAGGCAGAGAGAAAGACCCAACAGCCCTGCAGACTGCCAGCTCCTGCCACATCCCTTCCAAATCCAGGCCATTCCAGACAAGCTGCTGGTTTTGCAGAAGGAGGAAAAAACACTCACAGTAGAAGGCCCTGCCCTGCCCGCTCCCTGGGAAGTTAATATTGCTGTTAGAAGCTGGAGAGTCTCAGAGCCGACTGGCACCCTCACACTAAAGATGAGAGAACCGGATTTCTTGCTTCCTACCACTGACTGACCTGAGGCGCTGAAGGCCAGTTTTTCTAATCCTTTGTGAACATA
This sequence comes from Oryx dammah, assembly GCF_014754425.2. Taxonomy (NCBI): domain Eukaryota; kingdom Metazoa; phylum Chordata; class Mammalia; order Artiodactyla; family Bovidae; genus Oryx; species Oryx dammah. Next base: position 53,559,768 of record NW_024070197.1, read on the forward strand.
TCTTGTCTTCAGGTCATACATTAAACAGATAAGGGCCGGATTCCTTAGCCTGAAGCAGGCTCCAGGGCATCTGTGAGGCCCTGAGGCTACAGGCAGAACTCTGTGGGCCTAGAGGGTTGGCAAGAACTTTTGAGGTTTTAGCACTGAGCCTGGGAAACCCAGCATCCCAGGCAAACTGGGATGGTTGGTCAACTTTATCAATACTATGAAGCCTTCTCCACCCCCACCTCCTCAGAGGAAGGATTCACAACTTTCCAGTTCTCAGAAGGGTTTGTGTCCCTAGAAAATTAACAAGCAATAAGTCTGCCCCATCTCAGAGAGAGGCAGGGAGACTCTGCGAAGGAAATGATTGTTGTGGAATCCTCCTACGTTCGCTGTTTGCAGGGCTGAGCTGGGGCTCCCTGTCTGCCTGGTGGGCAGGACTGGGGGTTCTTCTGTCTCCCTCTCTGTATTGCTCATGCTCTGTGAGTGACCAGACCCAGGGCCTGCCCAGGAGGCATATCCTCTGACCACAGCTGCCAAAAGGCCGGGTGCTCCAGTGTTGGGGCCTCTGGGATGGTCCTCTGCCCTGGCCCCTGAGGGTGTCTGGGCACCAGCAGTACAGAGGTTCCCACGATAACAGCAGGCATGGGACCCTCACACCCAGCACCTCATCCTCCTCACTGCATGGGCTGGTGATCACTGCACACGCCTTCCATTGCTGATGGCAGACAAACACTCTCCTCTCGCTTCCTCCTCCCACACGTCTCTTCTCACCTCTGCTTCCCCAAAGGTACAAGGTATCTGCTTTCTCTCCTCAAGACCCGAGGCGACACCAACTTCACTGTTGTTCAGTCGCTCAGTTGTGCCCACTCTGCGACCCCACGGACTGCAGCACGCCAGGCTTCCCTGTCTTTCATCATCTCCCAGAGCTTGCTCAAACCCATGTCCTTTGAGCCAGTGATGCATCCAACCATCCCATCCTCTGTCGTCCCCTTCTCCTCCTGCCCTCAACCTTTCCAAGCATCAGGGTCTTTTCCAGTGAGTCGACTCGTCACATCAGATGGCCAAAATATTGGAGCTTCAGCTTCAGCATCAGTCCTTCCAATGAATATTCAGAGTTGATTTCCTTTAAGATTGAGTGGTTTGATCTCCTTGCTGTCTAAGGGACTCTCAAGAGTCTTCTCCAACACCAACATATCGACGTCACCGGTATCTGGATACTTATTCACAAGCACTATCAACAGAGATCTGGTCTCAGCACCCCTGTCCCCACCACTGGTTGGCTGTGTGGCCTTGGATGACCTATTTTAACCCTCAGAGGCTCTATCTTCTCAACATAAAGCAGGGATCATCATAGGTAATTTTTCTGAGCATTTATCACTATAGGACAAGTTCTGAGTGTTTCAAGTGATTGATACAGTAACTCCCAGTAACCTACACAGTATTATTATCATCATCATCACCACCACTATTATTCCCTCTTAACAGGGGTTTAAAGACTTGCCCCAAATCACTGGGCTGGCAAACAGCAGAGCCAGGACTGCCGCTCAGAGCCGGCAAGCTGCACGCTATTCCACAGGGGTCAATAAGAGCCCAAGAGGGGCTAGCAAGGCGATTGTGTGATCAAAGGCTGAATGCAGGCCTGCACACAGTAAGTGCTCAACAGATGTCAGATGACAAGACAGACACCACCATAATCATTGCTCTCACCACCACCACTATCGGAAATTCCCACAGGACTGTCGTCTCCAACCGAGGGGTCGTTGAAGTGCCGTCTCAGACCAGCAGCATCAGCATCACCAGAGAACTTGCTAGAAATGCAGATTCCCTGGCTCTACCCCAAAACCCCGAGTCTGAAATGCGGTGGGGGTGGGACCCGGAACTCTGTCTGAACAAGCTCTCTGGGGATTCTGGTGCACGCAGGAGTGTGAGAACTCAAGGAGCCGCAGAGGGAGATGGGACAGATAAGAAAACAGGTTCAGAGCAGGGCAAGGCTTGTCCACCATCCCAGGACTGTTCAGTGTCACAGCTGGGGCTTGAGTTTTTTGCATTTTCTGACCCAGACGTGGTTCACAGGCTGCACCCTGGTGCTCCTCCTGCCTGTAGCTCACCACAAAGTGCGGGGTCTGCCAAGTAACGCTCGCCGAGGGAGGCACTATTGGGCCCTCCGAAGGCCTGGAGACAACTCTCCCAAAATAAATCTCTTAGCTAAACAGACATTTTCCAGGGGCATCATCATTTCCCAGAATACAGAGTGACCTAGAAACCGAGGCCAGAAAAGAGCCTCTGAAACGGAGGTAGTTTTCTCCTTCTTTCTCCCTTCCTTCCTTCCTTTTTTTTCAAAATTTTCTCAAGAGATGTTTAGGCATTGACTACTGCAGTATTTTTATCTACTTATTCTTTTAACAAACATTAATTATTATATGAATAATTATTATATGCCAAGCCCTGTCATGGGCACCGGCACAGTGATGTCAAAAGCTCAAAATCCTAGTGAATAACTTAGTTAGAGACCGAATACAGGTTTCACACAGGCCTGTTCACACCTGTGTATTCATAAGTGCAGCAACATTCATGCAGGCAGAACAGACCCAGAGACAAGACACGCCCTCGTCTGCATCTTGCCTTCGCCACTGCCAGTGGCGTGATCTGGGGCAGGTTATTCTGAGCCTCCCTGTCCGTCTCTGTAAGATGGGAGTAACAATACCTAGTGATGGTGTTTTTAAGAACCTATAACAAAGTAAAATGTAGCCTCATATTATTATTAAAATTTCATCAAGTTCTCCTTGCATTTCTAAATTTTTTTTTTTTTTTGCTTTATATGTTTAGCTGCTACACTGTTTGGAGGATATGGACTTGATTTTCACATACACATAAATTGTACCTTTTGTGCCACTGCGTAACGAATTGTCTGGTCCCATTCAGGATGTTTAAATTCCACTTTATCAGATAACAATATTGCCACTCCTGCTTTATCTATTTGTCTTTTTGTACTTTACTAGAATCATCTTGCTCATCCTTTTATATTTAAAGCACTTGAAAATCAAAGACTTTCTCTTTCAGTAGCAGGTTTTGGCTTAAATATTTGGTATAACAGTTGATTCACATTGTTTTATTCCTTCATTAAACTTTTAGAGCTCCATTTTGGCTAAGCACCTTTCAAGGACAAAAAAAAAAGGCTCATTTAAAGAGGAGAGGAAAAAAAGATGAGGGGTGGGGGAAGGTCAGTCATGAAGTTTGCTCTGACTTTACAGAACTCAGTGAGCTGACGTTACAGGGGTCCAGAATAAATGAAGGCAGATGGAGGCAAAGGTGGGGGTGGCGATAGTGGATGCGGGGGAACTACAGAAATGAAGATGAGGAAAGCGGAGCAAGAACATCAGCTGGGGTTGAGTGAAGCTGATCTACTCATGGACTTTCAGATCTAGAGGATTCCCTGAACTAGAAAACCCCAGCCCTGGCTCATTCTACCGAGAGGTGAATGGCTTGGTCAAGAAGATCACAGAGCCTGCTGGGCAGAGCTGTGACCATATTCACATCTCCTGGGTCACCATGTCCCTACACCCTGGAGCACAGGAGAGAGAGACCTTCTTCTGTAGCAGCCACATCTGCAAACTCTTATCTGTAAGATGGATAAACAACAAGGGCCTACTCTGGAGCACAGAGAACCATCTTCATCATCCTGTGACAACCCAGAATAGAAAAGAGTATGAAAAAGAATATGTATGTATAACTGACTCACTTTTCTGTACAGTAGAAATTAACACAACCCTGTAAATCAACTATATTTCAATAAAACTTAAAAAACAACCACGCTGAAGTTTCCTTGCTAAAGTTAGGATGGAAAAATGGAATATAATAAGAGTGGTTATTACAAGTAGTAAATTGGTGGTAGTTTGCATTTTCTTCTGTGTGCTTTTAGTTCAGGGAATGTACACAGCCAAAAAGAAATGCAACGCGTAGAGAAGACCAACAACTACACAAGCATCAGGAGAGCCAGAAAGGTTATTAAGTATCCGGGGCAGTGCAGTATGTGATGCATGACAGCCTTAACATGAGAAGAGCTTGTCAGTGAGGGAGCAGGATTCAGTTCACCAAACTCTGAAGATGTCTGGGTAAGAGGAGGTACACCCATGTCTGTGTTCATTAGCACACAGTGGTGGAAGCACAAATACTCCTGAAAATGCAGAAAGTAGAGCACAGATTGCAGAAACGGATGGTATAAATTTATCTAGAGGCACAGGAATGAGATTTTAAATTTCTGATGTCCAGACCCTGGAACGTGGTTTCTGTGGGGCGGTCACTGATAAGGCCAGAATACTCACGTCTGCATAAATGTTGCTTCCAAACACGGGAGCCCAATAGGATGGCTCGTCTTTGCAGTGCGCTGGACAGTGAACTCTGGAAAACAAGAAGCGTTTAGGGAATGGTTATCATCAGCAGAAAACAAAACTTCTTGAGAAAAGCAGCTGGCCCTCTTTATTTGCTCATCAAGATTTAGTACTTAGAGGAAAGGCAATTATTACCACAGTCTACTCTTTAAGAAAAAATACATATATACCTCTCTCACCCTAGCGGTGATAAAAGATATTTTTCCTTTTCTTAAAAGTCAATGTAGAATTTTATTGACATATACACACTTCTATATATAAAATAGACCTACTGTAAGATCCCGCTCTATACTACTGTATAGCATGAGGAACTATACTCAGTACTCTGTAATGACTATAAGGAAAAAGAATCTCAAAGAGTAGATATAGATGGAAAGATCGAGGGGAGGAGGAGAAGGGGCTGACAGGATGAGGTGGCTGGACGGCATCACCGACTCAATGGACATGAGTCTGAGCAAACTCCAGAAGACGCTGAAGGACAGGGACGCCTGGCTTGCTGCAGCCCATGGAGTCACAGAGAGTCTAACACTACCTTGCAACTGAACAACAACCACGGATGCTTGCATAACTGATTCACTTTGTTGTGTACCTGAAACTAACACGACATTGTAAGTCAACTATACTGCAATAAATTTAAAAAAAAAAAAGCTCTTCATATTAAAAGACATGCACAATGAGGTGAAATGCAACAAAAATCTAACAGAGGTGAGTATGCAATTGTAGGGGGTTGTATCTCCCATTCTTGGGCGTTGGCCGCTTCACACTGCGGGTACCTTATAGAGATTGTAATCAATAGATTTTTTTTTCAGGCTACTTCCCTGTTTTGGAGGAGGAAAGGGTTGGGGTGCTCACCTCTGTGAGTCACAGAATATTCCAGGGAGGGAACACTGATAACCTGGGGCAGGAAGGGCTTGCTCACTGCTTTGTCAGTCACCACATCCCTGCCACAGGGGATGAGGAGAGTGCCTCAAACTGGAGCCTCTCAAACCAAGAAAGAGCACAAGCTTGACTTAAGAAAAGGTCTTTTGTCTTCATCTGGAACAGGCACACATGGGCTGGAGCCCAGGGACCAAGAAACCAAAAAGGCGGCCGGAAGCCCTCTGGCCCAGAGACAGGCAGAATGCTGAAGGGGAAGAGAGCCAGGCAGAGCGACCGGAAGTGGAAAGTGTCCTTTGGGGCGAAGGGGCAGAGTGGGCAGAGAGAACGAGGATGTGTCTGAGATTCAAACAGAAAAAAAAAGAAAGGGAATCTGGGTAAGAATGTTCTTTCCTGCTTCTAGAATGAGAGGTCAAAAACATTTTGGATACTTGTAGTATGTCAAGTTTTTCTTTTTGTTTGTACTTTCTGAAATTACTTCCTTCTGCTTCTCTTTAACATGTGGGAAAATATTAAAGGGATGTTTTCCCTTGAACATTCAAGGTGGGTCAGCGTGGTGGTAGAGGTGGCAGTGGGCAGTGAGAAAGCCCCAAGGGGAACGTGAGTAGCCAAGGGGAGGAGTCCGGGGCCCAGTCCAGTACCCTCTCCCTCATCAGCACCCTCCTGGGTTTCCTCCTGCTCACCCTTGGGGGTTCTCTGCCTGTTAGGTTTTGGGGGGGCCGCTGCACCCAGCATGTAAGATCTTGGTTCTCCAACAAGGGATCAAACCCATGCTCCTTGCCGTGGAAGCAGGAGTCCTAACCACTGGACCACCAGGGAAGTCCTCACCTGTTGGTTTTAAGGTCAGTCTTTCCCTTGGAGAACCCACAGGCCTCCAGGCCCAGGAGAAGGGCTCAGGGGTGCTACATCCCCCATCTTCTGAGAGGTTCTAATAGGTACTTCAGAGGCCCCTCTTCTTTAGTTATGACTCACCATCTTCCAAAAACCAGCCAAGTAAGGTTTAGGCAGATGCGTATAAAACTCACTCCTTAGACAAACTGCAGTACATCCACAGAGTGGACCACCACTCGGCAACGTGAAAGAAGAAACATATCACCTGTTGGCTCTAGGACACAGATGAATTGCAAAGAATCGTGCGGAGTGAAAGAAGCCAGACACCCAAGTCTCTGCTGTGATGGCTCCATGTACATGAGATTCCAGAAAAGGCACGACTATAGGGACAGGAAGCGGATCAGGGGCTGGCAGAGATAAAGGAGAGAGTGGAGGGAGGGGAATGGACTACAAGGGAACCTGCTGGGGTGATGAAAATGTCCTCTATCGGGACTGTGGTGTACACTGTTCAAAACACACCCAACTGTATACTTACTACTGGCGGATTTCACTGTGTGTAAGTTTTACCTCCAAAAAGCTGGATTTTAACAAGCTGGTTCTAAAGTGACCCACAGAAAACATCACAGATCAAATATACGAATCAAAGAGCAGATTCCAAGGGGACCAGTGTCAACCAGCTTCCAGAGTTCTCAGCTGATCTAAGGGGTCAAGAATGACAGGCACTGAGGTCTGTCTTGGGGCCTGGGAAGAGCTTAGTGGCAAATGAAGTCAAATACTCTCTTCTGCTTCCCTGGTGGCTCAGACGGTAAAGAATCCGCCTGCAAAGTGGGAGACCTGGGTTTGATCCCTGGGTTGGGAAGAATCCCCTGGAGGAGGACACAGCAAGCCACTCCAGCCTGGAGAATCCCATGGACAGAAGAGCCTGGCGGGCTACAGTCTATGGGGTCACAAAGAGTCAGATATGGCTGAGCAACTAAGCACACACTCTCTCCCACTAGCGGATGCAACAGTGAGCGGGGCAAAGTCATCTTCTCAGTTAAGTTCCTCATGGCAGGCCGCAGGCACTTGGCTGCACAAGGGACTCACAGAGAAGCTTCTAAAGATGCGATGCCCTCCTGGGCCACCCTTGGAGATTGGGATTCATCCTTTTAATGCCTCTGTGGCAAGTCCAGTGTTCAGCCAAGGCTGAGAATGAGCGGTCTCAGGGAGAAGTCGGGTGGGTTCTTGACTCAGATCACAAAGCAAATGACTTCCTAGGTGGACACATGCCAGGGCCACGTCTAGAACTCAGCCATGCATGGCTGCGTGCGGTGACCACCCCACCCACCCCGCCGCCCAGCCTGGCCCTTTTTCTCTCAGACCCCATGTTTGTAAACCCAGATGTCAGGGAGCCTTACCTTGGGCAGTGTGTCCCCGGCTTCTCATATGGGCAGAGCTGGGCCACAGTGGTGTAGCAGTCCAGGTCTTGCACTGTGAATGGGAACAACAGGTCATGGGCGGGCCTGAGCCTCAGGCTTCCAGACTGTGAAAGGAGCTGCTGGTCCTGGGGGCTACTTGGGCCCCTGAACTCGGATGAGAGCCAGGGTGAGCACCCAGCAGGCACCAGGCCCCAGTGCTCCCGACTCCTCCCCGACGGCCACTCAAGGGATGAGACAAAACCCACAGCCAAAGTGTGTCTACAGGTCAAAGGTCGTCACCCTTACCAGTTTCTCTGTGGGACCAGCATTGTGCTTTTCTACTTTGAAGTCTTTCCCTCTACCTTATCATGCTGGATCCTCATGGAAGGTATTGTTCTAATTATGTATATGGGGAAACTGAGGTCCAAAAGAGCTAAGAGACCCCCTGAGGCTGCACAGGACACGCTGAAGGTCTGGTTTTTTATTTCCAGCCTCAGCTGTTTGCTCAAACCCTTCCTGAGGGGTAGGTGACTCCTTCAAGGTCAAATGCTGTGTCTAAGGAAGCACTTCTAATACTGAATACCTGTGGTCTCTAACAGCTTGTCCTTGTTTAGTCCAGGCCTCAGCAAACTCTTTCTTGAAGAGTCAGAGTAAATATTTCCAGCTCCCTGGGCCCTGTGATCTGTGTTATAACCACTCTGCTCTGCTGTTGTAGCAGAAAACAGCCTTCAGTTCAGTTCAGTTCAGTTGCTCAGTTGTGTCCGATTCTGCGACCCCATGGACTGCAGCACGCCAGGCCTCCCTATCCATCACCAACTCCCAGAGTTAACTCAAACTCATGTCCATTGAGTCAGTGATGTCATCCTCTGTCATCCCCTTCTCCTCCCGCCTTCAGTCTTTCCCAGCATCAGGGTCTTTTCCAATGAGTTGGTTCTTTGCAACAGGTGGCCAAAGTATTGGAGTTTCAGCTTCAACATCAGTCCTTCCAGTGAATATTCAGGACTGATTTCCTTTAGAATGGACTGGTTGGATCTCCTTGCAGTCCAAGGGACTCTCAGAGTCTTCTCCAACACCACAGTTCAAAAGCATCAGTTCTTTGGTGCTTAGCTTTCTTTATAGTCCAACTCTCACATCCATACATGACTACTAAAAAAACCATAGCTTTGACTAGATGGACCTTTGTTGGCAATGTAATGTCTCTGCTTTTTAATATGCTGTCTAGGTTGGTCATAACTTTTCTTCCAAGGAGTAAGCGTCTTTTAATTTCATGGCTGCAGTCACCATCTGCAGTGATTTTGGAGCCCCCCAAAATAAAGTCTGCCACTGTTTCCATTGTTTCCCCATCTATTTGCCATGAAGTGATTGATGGGACTAGACGTCATGATCTTAGTTTTCTGAATGTTGAGCTTTAAGCCAATTTTTTCACTCTCCTCTTTCACTTTCATCAAGAGGCTTAGTTCCTCTTCACTTTCTGCCATAAGGGTGGTGTCATCTGCATATCTGAGGTTATTGATATTTTTCCTGGCAATCTTGATTCCAGCTTGTGCTTTATCCAGCCTCGCATTTCTCATGATGAACTCTGCATATAAGTTAAATAAGCAGGGTGGCAGTATACAGCCTTGACGTACTCCTTTTCCTATTTAGAACCAGTATGTTGTTCCATGTCCAGTTCTAACTGTTGCTTCCTGACCTGCATACAGATTTCTCAAGAGGCAGGTCAAGTGGTCTGGGATTCCCATCTCTTTCTGAATTTTCCAGTTTGTGGTGATCCACACAGTCAAAGGCTTTGGCGTAGTCAATAAAGCAGAAATAGATGTTTTTCTGGAACTCTCTTGCTTTTTTGATAATCCAACAGATGTTGGCAATTTGATCTCTGGTTCCTCTGCCTTTCTAAAACCAGCTTGAACATCTGGAAGTTCACAGTCCACATACTGTTGAAAAATGATTCTTAGGCAACACAGAAATGAATAGGCATGGCTCCGTGCCAGTAAAACTTTATTTACAAAACAGATGGCAGGCGGGGTTTGGCCTTGAAGGTTGTAGTTTGCCTACCTCTAGCAGAGCCTATCATCTAGACGGGCAGGGGTCCAACAAGGGTCTGTTATACGATGGGATGCTGGGGAGACCATTAAAATTAGGTCCAGAAGTCCACTTAAAGGTATAGAAGTATATTCTTGGTATATTATTATTCAAAAAATAAATCAGGCTACCAATTTCAATTTTTAAAAACATATCAATGTACATATTACCAATGTATATACTCAATGCAGAGGGAAAATAAACTCTACAGAAATCCACCAAAATGTTCAGAGTAGTTATCTCTGAGTGGTGGAATTTAGGTCTTCTTTTTTCTTTTTTCCCTACTGATTCTCCATATTTTAAAATTATCTGGAATAAATAGGTATTAATTTTGTAATACAGTAAAATGCTGCTACATATTTTTATAAAGATATCTAACCAGGTAGTCAGGTATCCAGGAGAGAAGGGGACGAGAGAGCATGAAATGGCTGGATGGCATCACCAACTCAGTGGATATGAGTTTGAGTAAACTCCAGGAAACAGTGGAGGCCAAGAAGGCCTAGCGTGCTGCAGTCCATGGGGTCACAAAGAGTTGGACACGACTGAACGACTGAACAACAACCTGTCTGGTATCCAGGCCAAATGACAAGCATGGCTTTCCCAAAGGAAGAAAGGGCGGGCGGGCAGTTTCCCGGGGGGAGGGGAATGTTGGTGGTGTGCCCATGCACCCCTGCCTGCTTGAGCCCATCCAGGCAAGTGCCCGGTCTGGGCAACTACAAACCCAAGCCCAATTCTGATTACAGCCTGCTCTCCCATGGCCACATGCCGCCCTGCCAAAGGAATAAGCCACAGGTCATGTACAAAGCTGGATGCAATACAGCAAATACAGGCCACGTCCTTCCCCAGGCTTCGCTCCCTCCTCTGTGGCAGACATGACTAACCTCTCCAGCTCTGTTTTCTGCTGAGCACAGAACTGGACCTCAGAATCCTTCTCAACACAATGTTCCAGGTAGCCACTACCACTCAGTAGAAATCAAACTCCCTATGAAGCCTGTTAGCTACTCTGCTGCTGCTGCTGCTGCTGCTGCTAAGTCACTTCAGTTGTGTCCGACTCTGTGCGACCCATAGATGGCAGCCCACCAGGCTCCCCCATCCCTGGGATTCTCCAGGCAAGAGTACTGGAGTGGGGTGCCCTTGCCTTCTAGACCCAGGCAATAGCCTTTCTGTGATAGTCAGCTGGGAACTCGGGCCTGTGTTTCAGCCTTAGCCATCTAGGGCCAATGCCAAGTTCGGATATGTTTAGAAACTAGCTAAAGAATCCTTCTCAGGAACCTCTTCAATATTGTGGCAATGCTGAGAAAAGCAGTATCAACAGTTATGATAACCATTAAATCAGTAACTAAGAGGAACAAAATTTCAGGGTAACCTGTGGATTGTGGTCATATAAGAGAAGACTGTCCAGCTTACCTTTTACTTTGGACACCGTGAATGAGCTGGAAGCCTTGTATTTGCTGTAAAAGGAAACATTAGATGAATGCAAAACAGAACTGCTTCTAAACATGCACCCTTGTTACTGTACTTAGTTTATTTCAGCCTCAATTTCATGTCTTCCTACTTGTTTCCCATCACCGTGAAAGCCCGTAGGACATTCCAGAGCAAGGTCTAGACTGAGAACATTCTAGAACAGAGCTCATTAACCTTCTTCGTGCCAAGGATCCCTCTAGAGGCCTGGTAAAGCCTTTGGACGCCTCCTCAGAACAATGCTTTTTAAATGCATATGATACATTTAAAAGATTAAAAGGAAGTCATGTATTATTAATATCATTATCAAAGTATGAAAACAAATTTGTGTTAGCCTAATGGCTGTGCATCTTTATTAATGCATTAAAACCAGAATCAAGAGGCAGGTTTTCTAACTTCTGTCACTGAGGGACCATGATGGCAGAGAATGTTTCAAGATGTCTCCAGCAAGCGGACTTCTAGCAGTGCTAGCTAGATGTGGGGCTAAATATCCATAAAGGAAGACAATACCACATTTCAATTAGAGGTCCGTGAAACTATAGCTTTCATCTGTTTTGTGTTCACAGACTCCCTGAATTCTAAGACATGAAGAGCCTCACTCTAGATGCAAAGCTGGCCACTGGAAGAGACCAGAAGTAGCTTCAGGACGGGCATCCTGGACAACACAGATCTGAACCCTCACCCAAGCCCACAGCTCCACCAGGCCTGAGGGTGAGCTTCACCAAGGCTGGTGTTGAGGTCACCCAATCGATCTCTGAATATTTTCTTGGTTTTTGTTTAAACTTCCTTGCTCTTTTTTGTTTTGTTTTGTTTACATAACCCCCAAATCCCCAGCTAAGACAAAACAAGGAATATTGCAACACTGCCTAAAGATGAAGAACAAGGCCTTTCCAAGCAGAATGACTCACATCGTTTCTGAAATGTTTTGAGTGGCCTCACTGTTTAGAATGGACATGGACATACCACCTTGTAACAACCACAGAAGCGTCTGCTGAGCACCTTCCTGCCACAGACCCTGGGGGAGGGGGGGTGCTGACACGGGTGCCTGACACGCTGCCCTATGGTGGGTTAGCTGGGTGTCAGCCTCAGGTCCTACCATGGCCCCCATTTAAATATCAGGGCACTGCCAGCCAGAAGGGATGAGGAAGCCAGCCCAGGTCACAGACGAGGAGGAGGCAGAGCCAGGTCCATTTGACCCCAGAGCCTGCAGTGGGTTCCACCATCTCCTGGTCACCTTATGCCTCAGATGCCATGGACAGATCAAGACATGGCCTCCTGCTGGTCTTCATGCCCCCTCCATCCCCCAAAAGTCAGGACGGCAAGGATGGTCTGCCTTGTGATCCATCCACATACCTTATGTGATGAGCATCTTGCAAACACAAGTAGGTATATTTAAAAAATGTAAAGCTTCATTCTCAGGGGCAGGGGGGTATGTAGGGAATGCCACTGAAGAATTAGCCTGCAAACTCAAAGATACTATCAGTCATTACTGAGGTGTCTGAAAAGGTCTCAGTGACAAGGAAGGGAAAAAAGCAGGATTCAGAACTCACGTCAGACTGCAAGACTGTATGCTTTTGAAGGTTGTGTACCGAGACTATCTCGAGCAAGTGGGAAAGAAGGGGTCAATATTTCCTTATTTGTTTTTCTATATCTTAATGGCTATATGTACATTTCATAATTAAGAGCAATCAGTATTAACTTTCAAATATGGAATAAACTTTCCTAAAAGCTACAAAACAAGCAAACATACAAAAAGCTCAACACATTAAACACACACAGAAACCCAGTGGAATAAAATATGCTAAATGGCCTATAGGGGTGATTTCTGAGTTATAGCACTGTCATCTTTATTATTTCCCACTTCTTTATATGGTCCAGAACTTCCCAAGGTTTCAACAATACTTTCACAATCAGAAAAGAAGTTTTTATGAGCCCTGATCACAGAACATTTACCTCAGAGACTGCACGCCATTTCTCTCTGACTTGACAAAAAAGGGAACCTTCCCATTCCTAGTGACGTCCACCAGGCCTCCCCTGTCGTCCAGGATCCCGTAGTGAATGGCGGCCCGGCAGATGCTGGATGCCTGAGGGCGGGGCCAGAATGTAAGTACATCTGAATTCACCTTTGTCAGCAATCATTTCCAAGAACACACAAGATGTTTGTCCTCAACCCACAAAAAGCCAAAAAGCCGGGCCAAGGCTCACCCCACTGCTGACTCGGACCTCACTCTATAACACGTCTTTGTTTCTGGAGTTGCTTATCTTTAAGAACTCATCTGCATTGCTTTACAAACTAAGAACAGTGACAAACAGCCCTTTCTCCCCCTCCAGTGGAGCATATTAACGCTGGGGCTAACATAGAGACTGGTTGGCTCAGGGGTCAGCCCCCATTCCCGAAAGTGGCTTCACAAATCTGTGACCCCAGAAATAGGCATGGATCAGCTCTACAAAGAGGGGGGTTTGATTACTGAGCAGAATGAAAATCTCTTCACCTGAAAACCAGCCACCTGCTTTTAACACAGAGACAGGAGTCCACGCTGGCCAGTTAAAGAAGCTCTGGCCATACTTACACTTTCATAAAAGAGAGTCCCAAAGATCTTTGCCCCACTGTGCAGGCAGCCTGCTGGGCACTGGTACCTGATGGGGAAGAAAGAAGATGATTTTCATAAGTTGAATGAAATACGTTGAGAAAACCTCGCCATGAAGTTATTGTTTTTATTCCCTTTCAGTAGCTATTATTACATATAGAAAAGTGTCAGTGATCTAGCATACACCGTTTGGGAGCAAGTCACAATTTACCCAAGCTGAAGTGTATGGACACATGGACACAATTACAGATTCAACTTGGCCTCTTTAAAGACCATCTTCATGTGCTTCAGATTCAAGTCAAATAGATGGACGTTTCTATGAACAGATGGACAAATGGCTTGTCCAGAAGAAAGACAAGTGGCTTCAAAGGCACCAAAAAAGTCCTCAGATACCAATCATCAAAGATGTGCAGACTAAAAAGTTCCAGGTGTCAAACTACAAGGGTGTTTTTATAGAATAAAATTCAATGATGGTGATCATGCTCACAAACAAATATCAATTTATCTTTCCAGAAAGCCTTGACAATTCATGTCCCTTAAACCATAAACAATGAAGAAAAACAACCTACAAACTGGGAGGAAACATTTGCAAATGAAGTGACCTGCGAGCAATTAATTTCCAAAATATATAAACTCATACAGCTTAATATAAAAAAAGAACAAATAATCCAATCAGAAAGCCCCCCAAATGAGCAGAAGATCTAAATAGACATTTCTCCAGAGAAGACAGCCAGATGGCCAACAGGAACATGAAAACATCCTCAATTTTGCTAATAGAAAAAATGTACATTAAAACCACAATGAAGTACCACCCATCACTAAAAAGTTTACAAATAACAAATGCTGCAGAGTTGTGGAGAAAAGGGAAGCCTCCTACACTCTTGGTGGGAATGCAAGTTTGTGCAGCCACTATGGAAAATAGGATGGCGGTTCCCTAAAAACTAAAAACAGAACTACCAAGTGATCCAGTAATCCCACTCCTGGGCATATATCCTGAAAAGATGAAAAATTCTAATTCAAAAAGATACAGGTACCCCAATGGTCATGCCAGCAATAGTCACAATATTCACATGGAAGTAACCTAAGGGTCCATCAACAGATAGATGGATAAAAAGATGGTACATATATACCATGGAATATTACTCAGCCATAAAACTAAAATAATTCCATTTGCAGCAACATGGATGGATCTAGAGATTATCATTCTAAGTGAAGTCAGAGAAAGACAAATATATCCTATCACTTATGTGTGGAATCTAAAAAAAGATACAAATGAACTTATTTATAAAACAGAAACAGACTCATAGACATAGAAAATTTAGGAATACAAAAGGGGAAAATTGGGGAAGGGCTAAATCAGGAGTTTGGGATTAATATATACACACTGTTGCTGCTGCTAAGTCACTTCAGTCGTGTTCAACTCTGTGCGACCCCATAGACGGCAGCCCACCAGGCTACCCCATCCCTGGGATTCTCCAGGCAAGAACACTGGAATGGGTTACCATTTCCTTCTCCAATATATACACACTACTATATATAAAATAGATAACCAACAAAGACCTACTGTATATTGTATATAGGGACTATATGCAGTATCTTATAGTAACCTATAATGGAAAAGAATCTGAAAAAGAATATATATATGTATAACAATCACTTTGCTATATACCTGAAACTAACACAACATTGTAAATTAATTATGCTTCAATTCAAAGAAACTTAAAAATTTTATATCCCTTGATTCTTGACTCTCCCAAGAAAAAAATCAGAAAGTCAGACCTCCATGTTATTCCAACTGTTTATAACTGGGAAAAACTGGAAGTAAGTCAGCAGGTGTCAAAGGAATAGCCAAATATATTTCTGTGTAGCCAAATGTCAGCGTATTATACGGCCACTAGAAATGAAGTTTTTGAGGAATAGTTATTTACTTTGGAAATCTTAAGTGAAACCAGTACCATACAAGATTGTACAATAGGATAGGCCTAATCAGAGCACAGAACAAAGGTTGGAAGGAACGACATCAAATTATTACTGACACTGACAAGATTCTAGGACACTTATTTTATTTGTACTTGTTTTGGTGGTTGTTTTCCTGAAGTACAATGAACAAGGATATCCTTTAAAGTCAGAAAAAACATCCCAGTGAATGTTATTCTTGCAAAAGTGCCATGCACAGAAAACTGATGTGCTAGGTGATGGGACAACATCCAGGAAGGGCACCGTGGGAGTGCAGGGGGTTGCACATGGGCTGAGCTCTATTTCTTGACAGGAGGCATCTAAGAGGCTTCATGTGCACAGACCCCTGCCTTCTTCGTGCTTGGGGAGGGCTCCATCTACCTCCAATCCTGAAACTCTTTTGATGCTGTCTGACAACGAAAGTTCTCCAAATCTTGTCATTTTTCCCACTGACTATTCAGGCATGATGCTCTTATTATGAGTCAGCAGTTCGGAAGACACGGCACTGCCACGGGGCAGCTCGGGAGCCTTCCGGGCATCTCAGACCCGGGAGTCTGCAGGGTGGAGACCCCTCTGGGACGACGTGCAGGGTGGGGGCAGATGGTTACTCCACCACCCTCGCTGCCACCTCTTGCTCATCTTACCACCAAACTGCCTGATTCTACTTTTGCAGTATTTGCTGGCCCATCACCAAGGCTGGTGGGACAACGTGTGAGCCCCTTGAACATCTGATCCCAGCTGCTCTCTGTCCCAGGACACTTCTGCCAAAGGCGAGTGGAGAGTTCTCCTGACAAACTTGACTCCACATCCCCATGGTGTAAAATAGGACCCTCTCTTTCAGGTAATACAATACAACTTCTCTTTTGAGTATGTGCTTTATTTTTTAAAATATAAATTTATTTATTTTAATTGGAGGCTAATTACTTTACAATATTGTATTGGTTTTGCCATACATCAACATGAATCTGCCACGGGTGTACATGTGTTCCCCATCCTGAACCCCTCTCTTACCTCTCTCCCCGTACCATCCCTCTGGGTCATCCCAGTGCACCAGCCCTGAGCATCCTGTATCCTGCATCAAACCTGGACTGGTGATTCATTTCATATATTATACATGCTTCAATGCCATTCTCCCAAATCATCCTACCCTCTCCCTCTCCCAGAGACCAAAAGAGTGTTCTGTACATCTGTGTCTCTTTGGCTGTCTTGTATACAGGGTTATCATTACCATCTTTCTAAATTCCATATATATGTGTTAGTATACTGTATTGGAAGGAGATCAACCCCGGGATTTCTTTGGAGGGAATGATGCTGAAGCTGAAACTCCAGTACTTTGGCCACCTCATGCAAAGAGTTGACTCATTGGAAAAGACTCTGATGCTGGGAGGGATTGGGGGCAGGAGGAGAAGGGGACAACAGAGGATGAGATGGCTGGATGGTATCACTGACTTGATAGACACGAGTCTGAGTGAACTCCGGAAGTTGGTGATGGACAGGGTGGCCTGGTGTGCTGCAATTCATGGGGTTGCAAAGAGTCGGACACGACTGAGCGACTGAACTGAACTGAACTGATACTGTATTGGTGTTTTTCTTTCTGGCTTACTTCACTCTGTATAATAGGCTCCAGTTTCATCCACCTCATTAGAACTGATTCAAATGTATTCTTTTTAATGGCTGAGTAATACTCCACTGTGTATATGTACCACAGTTTTCTTATCCATTCATCTGCTGATGGACATCTAGGTTGCTTCCATGTCCTGGCTATTTATAAACTGTGCTGCGATGAACATTGGGGTACACGTGTCTCTTTCAATTCTGCATTCCTATACACTAATAATGAGAAAATGAGAAAGAGAAATTAAGGAAACAATTCCATTCACCATTGCAACGAAAAGAATAAGATACTTAGGAATATATCTACCTAAAGAAACTAAAGACCTATATATAGAAAACTATAAAACACTGGTGAAAGAAATCAAAGAGGACACTAGTAGATGGAGAAATATACCATGTTCATGGATTGGAAGAATCAATATAGTGAAAATGAGTATACTACCCAAAGCAATCTATAGATTCAATGCAATCCCTATCAAGCTACCAATGGCATTTTTCACAGAGCTAGAACAAATAATTTCACAATTTGCATGGAAATACAAAAAACCTCGAATAGCCAAAGCAATCTTGAGAAAGAAGAATAGAACTGGAGGAATCAACCTGCCTGACTTCAGGCTCTACTACAAAGCCACAGTCATCAAGACAGTATGGAACTGGCACTAAGACAGAAATATAGATCAATGGAACAAAATAGAAAGCCCAGAGATAAATCCATGCACCTATGGACACCTTATCTTTGACAAAGGAGGCAAGAATATACAATGGAGAAAAGACAATCTCTTTAACAAATGGTGTTGGGAAAACTGGTCAACCACTTGTAAACGAATGAAACTAGAACACTTTCTAACACCATACACAAAAATAAACTCAGAATGGATTAAAGATCTAAACGTAAGACTAGAAACTATAAAACTCCTAGAGGAGAACATAGGCAAAACACTCTCCGACATAAATCACAGCAGGATCCTCTATGACCCACTTCCCAGAATATTGGAAATAAAAGCAAAAATAAACAAATGGGACCTAATTAAACTTAAAAGCTTCTGCACAAAAAAAGAAACTATAAGCAATGTGAAAAGACAGCCTTCAGAATGGGAGAAAATAATAGTAAATGAAGCAACTGACAAAGAACTAATCTCAAAAATATACAAGCAACTCCTGCAGCTCAATTCCAGAAAAATAAATGACCCAATCAAAAAACAGGCCAAAGAACTAAACAGATATTTCTTCAAAGAAGACATACAAATGACTAACAAACACTTGAAAAGATGCTCAACATCACTCATTATCAGAGAAATGCAAATCAAAAACACATGTTGAGGTACCATTTCATGCCACCCAGAATGGCTGTGATCCAAAAGTCTACAAGCAATAAATGCTGGAGAGGGTGTGGTGAAAAGGGACCCCTCTTACACTGTTGGTGGGAATGGAAACTAGTACAGCCACTATGGAGAACAGTGTGGAGATTCCTTAAAAAACTGGAAATAGAACTGCCTTGTGACCCAGCAATCCCACTACTGGGCATACACACCTAGCATGTGCTTTAAATAACATGATTCAGCTTTAGATGAACAGACACCAGGACCTATAGGAAGAAGAGCAAGGACCCCTCCACCCCTCCCCTCCACAGTTTTCCTGCCATGAACCTGAGGGTCTGCATGTGGCCGCTGCACCTGTTGGCCATTTGCTGCCAGAGGAGCAGCTCAGCGGCTATGTTGCCAAAACCAAGTTTGTTCTTCTTGGCAGATGTTTTTCAACATCCGAAATGGATGATACTAAGCAACTCCATTGGCTAGATTAATTCGTTCCACTCTGGGGGAGATGCTGGCTGCTCCTCGTCTGGTGGGGCCCTGGGGAAGCAGGCTGACTGGGACCCCACAGCAGCTGTGCTGGACCCGGCCATGGCCACACCTGCCCTAACACTGCTGCAGCCCAGAGCTCTGGCTCACTCTGGGACCCCTTCAGGCAGAGGGTGGAAAGGAGCACCCACCTGCACCAAAACATCATTCAGGGTCTCCCTGTCGATAGCACACCTGGCATTTCCACAGCAGATCAGACGACAGGCCACGAAGGGACCCCTGACCCAGAGCAGGTGTGTCTAAGGGCTGCAGGTGGTGGGAGAGGGAGGCCAGCCCTTACCTGTTGCACGTGGACCCTTTACACTTGTCCTTCATCTTGGTGTCACACTTGACAACTTGGGCTAGGAGAAAAATGCAGAAACACTTGTCACGGCAAGAAATGGGAGGATGAGTCTGAGAGCAGATGCCATCCCCACCCTGAGGAACTTTCTGGAATATCCTGGAATCCTTGTCATAACGAGAGCAGAAGTGTCACCCACTGGCTGCAGGCGCAGGGTAGAGGTTAGAATCCCAGCTCCTTTTTCCAGTAGCACTGTCACCTTGGACACTTACTTCCCCTCTCTGAGGTTCAAATCCCTTATTAATGGGGATGGGCACAGTGTCCACCTCCAGGAGTTTCTCTGAGCCTTGATGAGAAAGTGAACCAACCCTGGAAGGCAGCCTGGTACACTGAGTTCCCCTCAGCCTCACAGGGCCTGGAGGGTGAGCCTGGTGCAGCCCAGGAAGTGGGGACCCAGCCATTCTTCCCAGTGTCACCTCCCCTACAGCCAAGAGGACTTTGCCAAGTTTTCCTTTTGGTTTAGTTTATAGGGACATATCAGAATCTTGGAGTAGCGTTATAGTTTGACAGAAAGACATGTATTATTTTGTAATTTTACATTATCAAATAATAAAATAATAATGAAAGAGTTTGGAACCTCTGGACAGACAAGGACATCAGGGTATTTCCTGGTCACAGAGAGCTGCTGCTGCTGCTGCTGCTGCTGCTAAGTCGCTTCAGTCGTGTCCGACTCCGTGCGACCCCATAGACAGCAGCCCACCAGGCTCCCCTGTCCCTGGGATTCTCCAGGCAAGAGCACTGGAGTGGGTTGCCATTTCCTTCTCCAATGTATGAAAGTGAAAAGTGAAAGGGAAGTCGCTCAGTCGTATCTGACTCTTAGCGACCCCATGGACTGCAGCCTACCAGGCTCCTCCATCCATGAGATTTTCCAGGCAAGAGTACTGGAGTGGGGTGCCATTGCAGGTGGGAAGCCCAGGGGAGAGATAACTGAAGGCCCACGAGAACACTGGCTGGGTGGGGGGTGGCGGGAAGGCAACTGACGAAATAGCCAAGGCTTTCTGAGAAAGACGGGCGTGAGCTGGCCTCATGCTCAGACGAGTCCAGTTGTGTGCTGTGTGATGGTTTAGAGGGAAAACAGAGACACTGGCGGGCAGAGGAGCCATACCTGGTGCCGTGTCTGTAAGAAAATGCCCTCTAGAGCCCCCAAATTTCATAAAGGTGGAGCATACACAGGTGACCCGGGCCAGGGAGGGGGTAATCAGAGCCAAGCAAGGGAAGGCAGAGAGAAGCGAGCCCCAGGAGGGGAAGGGTCTTGGGAGACCAGAAGTGAGCGTGAGAACATGGCATCTGGGGACCTCCGAAAGTCTCTGGGGAAACAGCCAACTTTCCGCCGTAACGGAGCTGTTGGAGGCAACGCTGAGACCTCACAGTACAGCTGACACTGGGGACCCATGTGACTGTAAAGAATCTTCACAGCGACCTGACCGAGCTGCAGCCGCTCTGGCAAGGAGATGGCTGAGGAGGGACAGATGAGAACATCCAGCCCAGGTCTAGAATTCATAGACTAGCTCCTTAGTGACTGCTTCAGTTCTTCTCTGTCAAGAACACAATGCCTCTCCTAAAATATGGACACAGGAAATGCACACACCCGTGTTTCTAAACTAAAACAGTGCTAACAAGAGTCATCAGGGCTCTGACTTTACAGATGAGCACACGGAGTGTCAAAGAGGCAGGCCCGAGTCACAGGACCCGTGTGTGTGGTGGCCCTGGGAGCTGGGCCCCACGCTGCCTGCTCACTCATCCTTTGGGAGGTGGGCACCCCAACAGGAACCCGATCTCAGCCCTGGTCCTCTCTGAAAGGACAAGAGAAGGTCTAACCTTAAAATAACTGCGTAGGGGGATGGGGGGAAGGCCACCCAAGCACAGCTCCTGTAACGCTTCTTTTGAAATGACTTTAAAATATCATTTTTTAGAAACGTGTTTGGGTGGTGCTTTTGCAAGCTACACCCCACTCTGGTCCCCGCTGTTTGTCAACTTGGAGACCTCAACCCACTGGCTCCCCTACTCCGTCCACCCCAGAGAAAACTGCCCCCTCCAGAGGCGGCCCGGCAGGGCAGAGCCCCACTCACTCATGTAGTTCACGGGAGAGTCTTTCTTGGGCTTCGTGGGTTTGATCACCCTTGGGGTGATCCAGACGTGCTTCTCTTCAGGAATAGGGGCCACTTCCACCTCGTTCATGTCGTCCGTTTCAGGTTCCTGGCCGTGAGTCTCTTAATAGTGAAGGGGGGAGAGAAAAGCAGCATGCTGGGATATCCACAAAATGCCCTTGGGAAGAACTAAAAAAGCCAGCTGGAGACAAAACTCGTTTGAGGTTTGCTTTCAAAAAAGGTCATTTCAGCAGCAAAGAGAAAGTTCCACTTCAGGGCCAACTGGCCAGGTGGGATTCTCCCCATCAAGGGCGATGGATGGCTCTCTGCTCACTGTGCTTGAATTGGAACCCAAGAGCAGCTGGGCTGACCAGAGGTTAGAAGGCCCCTGCACCCACCCCTGGGTGGTCAGAATGATTTCTTGTCCCATCTCTGCCTACTCACCACTGCCCACCCACGGAAGCAGCTTCAGGAAGCCACCTCATCCTCTGACCCCAAACCACAGCTGTCTCCCTGAGGACCCTCTGCCCTGGGTTCTCACTGCAGGAGGGGTCTTCCTAGATACATGCCATCGGGGTGCAAGAATACCCGTCTCGATAGTCTTAGAACCATTGCCCTTTACCGCCCACACCTTCTGCTCCCTTCCCCACACCCAAAGGTCAAGATCACTTAACCTTTCTCTGCACTCAAGTTCTGAAACCCAGTACATCACCCAGAAAGAGCCAAAGACCCAACTCTTGGTTAAAAAAACTTAGTTCACTGGCTCCCAACCTTTTCCCCACCCAAATATGGTTATTTCTCCAAACATGACTGCCACCTTCATGTTTCAAAACATTCTAATTCACCAAAGAAATTGCATTTATTAAGCATCAGTTCTCATTATGAAAGTCACCATGATCTGTAATCAGGCCACTTGGATACCAAGCCTTCAGATCAGATCAGTCACTCAGTCATGTGTGACTCTTTGTGACCCCATGAATCGCAGCATGCCAGGCCTCCCTGTCCATCACCATCTCCCGGAGGTCACTCAAACTCACGTCCATCGAGTTGGTGATGCCATCCAGCCATCTCATCCTCTGTCGTCCCCTTCTCCTCCTGCCCCCAATCCCTCCCAGCATCAGGGTCTTTTCCAATGAGTCAACCCTTCACATGAGGTGGCCAAAGCACTGGAGTTTCAGCTTCAGCATCATTCCTTCCAAAGAACACCCAGGGCTGATCTCCTTTAGAATGGACTGGTTGGATTTCCTTGCAGTCCAAGGGACTCTCAAGAGTCTTCTCCAACACCACAGTTCAAATGCATCAATTCTTCAGCACTCAGCTTTCTTCACAGTCCAACTCTCACATCCATACATGACCACTGGAAAAACTATAGCCTTGACTAGACGGACCTTTGCTGGCAAAGTAATGTCTCTGCTTTTCAATATGCTATCTAGGTTGGTCATAACTTTCCTTCGAAGGAGTAAGTGTCTTTTAATTTCATGGCTGCAGTCACCATCTGCAGTGATTTTGGAGCCCCCCAAAATAAAGCCTGACACTGTTTCCACTGTTTCCCCATCTATTTCCCATGAAGTGATGGGACCAGATGCCATGATCTTCGTTTTCTGAATGTTGAGCTTTAAGCCAACTTTTTGCTCTTCTGTTTCACTTTGATCAAAAGGCTTTTTAGTTCCTCTTCACTTTCTGCCATAGGGTGGTGTCATCTGCATATTTGAGGTTATTGATATTTCTCCCGGCACCAAGCTTGTGCTTCATCCAGCCCAGCGTTTCTCATGATGTACTCTGCATATAAGTTAAATAAGCAGGGTAACAATATACAGCCTTGATGTACTCCTTTTCCTATTTGGAACCAGTCTGTTGTTCCATGTCTAGTTCTAACTGTTGCTTCCTGACCTGCATACAGATTTCTCAAGAGGCAGGTCAGGTGGTCTGGGATTCTCATCTCTTGAAGAATTTTCCACAGTTTCTTGTGATCCACACAGTCAAAGGCTTTGGCATAGTCAAGAAAGCAGAAATAGATGTTTTTCTGGAACTCTCTTGCTTTTTCAGTGATCCAGCAGATGTTGGCAATTTGATCTCTGGTTCCTCTGCCTTTTCTAAAACCAGCTTGAACATCTGGAAGTTCGCAGTTCACGTATTGCTGAAGCCTGGCTTACAGAATTTTGAGCATTACTTTACTAGTGTGTGAGATGAGTCCAATTGTGCAGTAGTTTGAGAATTCTTTGGCATTGCCTTTCTTTGGGATTGGAATGAAAACGGACCTTTTCCAGTCCTGTGGCCACTGCTGAGTTTTCCAAATTTGCTGGCATATTGAGTGCAGCACTTTCACAGCGTCATCTTTCAGGATTTGAAAGAGCTCAACTGGAATTCCATCACCTCCACTAGCTTTGTTCGTAGTGATGCTTTCTAAGGCCCACTTGACTTCACATTCCAGGATGTCTGGCTCTAGGTGAGTGATCATACCATCATGATTTTCTTGGTCGTGAAGATCTTTTTTGTACAATTCTTCTGTGTATTCTTGCCACTTCGCCTTACACTCCAGCCAAAGCAAAGCAAAGTATTGCTTGTGTGCCCTTATCAAACATGAGATGGTGCACATCTGCTGGGGGACTCAGCAAGGATGCCATGGACCAGAGTTGGAAACCCCTGCCTTCTAAGCTTCTCCAGTGAGAAAAGACAACAGATGTGCTTTGATAAGAAAGAGTTCAAGGAGCAGGAATGGGGCCCTCCCAGGCTTCTTTGTGTCAATGGATTAAGACTCAAGTCCCATCAAATGTCCACCAATTCTGAGCCTTATCTCCATTTCTCCTTTAGGGTGACAACATTTCTTCTCTGAAGGGCAGACCAACCATTTTGTGTTGACACAAGCCATTCAATTGAAGGGTGACTTCAAGATTTCTTCCAGAGATCTTCTCTGGATGCCTTTTGATAGGATACTCTGCAGCCATTTCACTGGCTGACTCATCACTGTACAACCACTGCCCCAGGGGAACCCTGGGGATGGGACGGGAGTAGGAGGATGGACGGGATCGAAGCCAGAGGAGAACATCAATCCTGAGTTCCAAATTCATTACCAGAGCTCGTGGGCCTTCATGTCTGGCTCCTGGATGACATGCTCACCACCACCTGCCTCCCCAACCAGCTGAAAACTCCCTGAGGCAGCAGCCAGCCTGCTTCACACCCTACTCTACAACGAGCTCCAGCACACAGCAGTTGCTCAACAAAATTGGCTGCATGAAGGACCGTCGAATCCACCCCCCAACCCCTGCAATGAATTCTGTCTTTGAACTCTTTGGAGAGGAAAAAAATAGTCTCAGCAAAGTTTAAAGATATTCAGGAAGGGGAATGCGGAAAACATCATCTGTAGCTAAACTCTATAGGCAAAATCTTTACGAAGACGCTGGGTTTGCAAACAGCACTTGGAACCCAGCAGTGGTCTCTGGTCTGTCTTCCCGTCAATGTGGCTATTCAGGCTTGCCCTTCACTGAAAGCCAGAGCTGTCTCTGGAATAAGCTGGCCTTTAGGATTTTTATACCTCATAATTGCGGCTTTATTTAGCCGAATATAGTTGGGTAGAGCAGCCTAAAGCATTTGAGGGCTCACTATTTAAGAAAATGGGCAGACAGTCCTCACCCTCAGACACACACATGAAAAGTGGAATGCTTACCCAGAGGATGGGCTGTATTTGAGCACATCCTAATTAAGATCCCCTGAGTGGACCAGCACAGGCCTGGGGAAATTCCATGCCCAAGTTCACGCCAAGGTTACCCTGTGCACCGTCCAGCTCCGGACCAGGGGTCCCGGGGCACTGAGCATTTCTACGTCATTCTGCAGACTCCATCTGGTTCTGTAAGTGTGGACAAAGCTCATAGCTAATGTCAAGTTCTCGTGTCATCCTCTCATTGCCCTGGGAGACGTGAACAGCCCCATTTCACAGATGGGAAAACTGAGGCTTGCAGAGGCTATGTGACCTGCCCAAGCTCACACAGCTGAGAGTCAAACTCCTTTCCCTGAATTCCACACCCTTCATCGCCACACAGGGACAGGCTGGAGGGGTAGGAACACCTCTTATGGTCTATCCTTATCCCTGCTCCATCTCCATTAAGAGGTCAAGGCTTTGCCAGGCACCTCAATAAACACTTATTAAGTAGCTTATGCAGATAAGCCGCTTTAGAGGAGACTTTCTGCATGGTTAGCTAAGGAAATCAGGATGCCCGCCAAGTGAAGTTGGGTATTTTCCACCAAAAATAAAGAAGCAAGTCCAGGAGGCTTCATTGGGTGGGTTAACCTGCATCTAGGCTGTCTTCCTGTACATTTGTTCTCTGACAAGGACCCTCTGTGGACTTTGGGGGTATATTTATTCAGACAACATGCAGAACACACCTGCTAGGTGCCCCTGGAGGCCCTGGCGTGAACCAGTGGTTGTAACTACAGGTGATTCAAGTTCATGGAGAGTCTGGGTGCAGTGAGAGCATGGAGGCAAGTGAGTGGCTTGGCTGTGAAATCAGGGAAGTCTTCCTAGAGGAGGTGTGACACCACAATTGTGTTTTCCAAGAAAAGAAGGCATGTGCCAGGATCCTGAGATGGATGGGGACCCCAGTAACCCCTAAGGTGAAGAACTCCATGCCAGGTGACGAGTGAGGTCATACCTCCCCGCCTGCTTCTCCAAGAAAGTAATGGGCTGGGTCCATAAAGTGCTGACTATGTGCAGGCTGCTGTCCTAGTAACTCATACATTCCTATCGCATCCTCCCAGCAAACCATCTGCAGGAGATGATGGCATTACTCTTACAGATGGGGAAACTGAGGCTCAGAGAAGGCAAGCAGTTTGCCTGGCATACCTGGCCCCTCTGCCCACCCTACACCGCAACTGCCTGCCTCGTGCACACATGGAGTCCCCCAACGGGAGACCTGAGGGGGTGCCCCCAGGGGTCTGCCCTCCCTCACAGTCCCCTAACCAGCCCTCAGGATCTGAGAGGGGACTTGTCTCTCTGGGCAACCAGATAGCAGCCACAAGGACCCGCCTGAATGGGGACCTGGAGCCTGACATGCCTCAAGTGTAGGCCTGCCTTTTCAGCCCTCCTATTACCCCCAGGGGCTGACACGTCACCCCATGCTCACACAGGAAGACTGAGGCTCAGATTGATGAAGTGACCTGCCAGGGTCCCCCTGCTGGAACATGCAGGGTTGATAGCCCTCAAGCAGGTGTACTCTAAAAGCCACACTTGTCCCAGGAATCCAGGTATCAGAGTGGGACTGCGTGGAAATATTTCACTAAGGATGGGCGCGGGGACCCTGTCTCGAAGACAGTGGAGAGGGGGAGCAGGAGGAACTCCGCCTAACAAACACTTGTAGCCCCCTACCATGCGGCGGGCACTGCCAGGACCTGTGTGCTGCGCCACGGCACAGCAGCTCCCTGCGGGGTGTGCCCTTCCCTTCCTTCATCACCAGGCTGTCTTCCTCAACAGCTGCCTGCACAGGAGGCCCTCCCTGACCCGGCCCATGGCGGAGGCGCATGCTACAGCGCCGAGGCACCTGTATCATGCCCTGAAAGGGGCGACGGCCCCGCTGGATGTCAGGTTCCCCGGGGCAGGGCCGGGACTGGTCCCCACAGCCACCCCACCCCATCACCTGGCAACACCCTGGCACACAGCAGGCACTCAGGATGTTCACACTAAATGCACTGACTCTCTCATCTGAGCCTGAGATGCGTCACGGACAGAGTCACCAGGCCCATTTTGCTGCTGGGCAGAGAGACCGAGGGATTTGAGCAAAGAGCCTCAGATCACCAAGATCCAGAGCCGGAAGTCTCATGTCTGGACTCTGGGTTGAGCCCCTCCTTCCCCCGGAGACTCAGCTCCCTGCATGTAAGTCATGACCCAGGGGACCACATGGACTGGGCCTCACTGACCGAACCATCAGACCCTTGCTTCTCCCCTCAGAGGACGCCCCGCTGCCACCGCCCCGCTGCAGCGCAAGAGGGCTGGAACTCCTCTCTTCACCCTGGAGCCCACTGGGCTGACCCCACGAACCCCCGGCAGGGAAGGGCCGCTGCCTCCTGCCCGTGCCAACCCTCCTGAAAGGCCCCTCTCAGCTGTCACAGGACCTGTTGATGCAGCCATGTGAAAAAAACACACCTCAACCGCAGACACGTGGTCAGCACCTCAGCTGGGATGGAGTTGGAGGAAATAGTCCAAAATGTGAGGAGCACTTCAGGCATGAAAAATGTGCATTATTTACAGGAGCGGGATAAATGGAAACGGCAATAAACAAATGCTGGCGTCGCAGGAAAATACATGGCCTGAAAGCTCTAGCTGGGCCTGAGCTGAGCAGGGAGGGGAACTTAGATGTTTATGACGAGTAAGGGCCTGGTGAGCCGCACACATGGGTTGGTGGGGGCGCTGGTGGGGACAAGGGCGAGCAGGAGGGGCTCCGACAGCCCACCCAGCCCACAGCTGGTCTGGACCATCTATCACACGGCTGCTTTAAATTCCTCATTTGTTGTCTGTTTTATACCAAAGTCTGAGCACCAAGAGGGCAGGATGCCTCTGGTCAGTGCCGCCCATGGGAGACGCCCACTGGGGGATGTCCCAGGGGGAGCTAGGGCTCAACCCCAAGTCTGGAGATGAGGAGGGGAGGAGGGGAGCATGGGCTGGAGTCTGGAGATGGAGGAGGGGAGCAGAGGCCAAGGGTGGAAGGGACCAACTTCTCCCCCTAGCTGTCCAACGTCCCCGTTTCACATTGGCAGCTCTATGACTCAGGGATGGGAGCGGAAGCCTGCTTCCAAGGGCTCTGAAGTGGATTCCTACCTTGGTAACAGAGGTTGTTCTTGCAGCCACCGCCATACTTGGCCGGGCACTCAGAGCAAGGCTGGCCGGTTCTGTAGGGGGCTTCTCCAATCCAGTTGCCCCTGAGGACAGACCAGAAACACCATCACAGGGCTGCCATTCCAGAGCCTGGGGACCCCTCTTTCTGTTCTAGACCCTCCTGGGGCCCTGACATGGGCGGGGAGGAAGGAAGGTATGAGGGGGACAGGCGCTTGCCCTGAGCCCCTCTGTGCACAGTGTCTAGAGAATTACAGAATAATATAGCCAGGAGCCATGAAGTGTCCTTCTCCTTCTCATCCTTTGTCCTGTGGCCCCCACCTACCCATGCTGCTCCCTCGCCCAACTCTGAAAGCCGGCGGCACCGCCTCCTCCCCCAGCCCCGACACCAACGCGCCGGGAAACTGCTGGGACCCTCCCATTTAAGCCATTTCTCAAATGAGTGATGGGCAGCCTGTTCCAGGGAGGACCTCAAGGTTACTGGCTTCTCACTGCATACCCACCTGCTTACTCCATCCTTCCAGCACCCTAGGAAGGACATGCTAGAGTTCAATCCTTTATCAGTAGAGGAAAGAGGCTCAGAGATGTTAAGTGACTTGCCCAATGTCACACAGCGAGTGAGTGTGAGGGCTGGGATTTGACCTCAGCCTGTGGGGTTCAGAGCTTTGACCATACTCTGCTCGCGGGGCTGGAACCAAGGTCCCTCTGGGCATCATAGGTGCCTATCTGCCTCCCTCTAAGCTCCCAGAGCAGGAAAACCAAAGGCTGCTTGGTGGGAATTCTCCAGGGCCTGGGTAGCGAGCGGGTAGTGAGCAGGACTCCAAGGCCCTTCTCATGGTGCCTTTGGCAGCACAGGCTGGAGCAGTGAGTGACCAGGGGCCGGTCTTTGTGATCTGTTCTAGGAGCTTCCTTCATGGTTGCCCCACTCAACTAGCTATCCTCTCAGGAAATAGATGCAGGGCCCCACTCTTGGGCCAAGGGTGGCCGAGCCATGAGGAGCAGGCTCCGGGGCTAGACCTGGCCCTGCCAACCAGAACCTCTGCCCCCTTCTCTGTGCAGGGTAACCTCGGGGGCTGGTCGTGAGATGAAGGAGGTGGCTGTGTGTACGCCTCACGTCGGGGCTGGCCTCTGGTGATGGCGACACATTCTCTGAGTGCTTGCTAAGTCAGCAGCCTCATGGGGTGACAGTCTGACGGCTGTCCAGGGTGGCCAGGGAGGGAGGGGTCCCATTAGTGCTGGCCAAGGGACAAACCTGCAGAAAACATACTATTTGCTCCTGGTCAGCACAAAATAGCGGAATGGAACCACCCAGGGCCACACGGGTGTCCGGCTAGGGATGGTGGGCAGGGGCTGTCCTATTCTGCACCCAGAGAGGGCAAAATAACATTCCCCAGCAGGCTGCAGACACTGCTTTGTTGAGCACATCTGCCTCACGTGCAGGCTGGCTGGGACTCACGGAGGGCCACAAATTCAGGTTAACCCCCACAAATGGACCATCACCAGGTGGACCCTGGGTGCCCCAGCACCTGCCCTGTCACTGGATGGGGCTCAATAGGTTCTTCAGACCATTTGGGCCCAGATGGGCTCTTCCCCTCCCTGAGCTGAGTTTGCCAGAATATGTAGGCTCCACGTTTCCTCAGTGACAAACCATGCCTCCCACAGGACTGGAGCAGTAACTCTCAGAGTTAGCCGTTGTGGATGTGGGCTGGGTGCCAGGTGTCCTGGGAGCCCGTCTTCCAACCTGGGTGCTATGTTATATATACATGATGCATGGGCTGAACGTATGTGCACACCCCCCAACTCATATGTTAAAACCCTAACCCCAAGGGTAGCCGCATTTGGAGATGAGGCCTCAGAGGAGGTGACTGAGGTTAAACGAGGTCACAAGGGTGGGGACCCTGATCCGATAGGATTAGTGTCCTTACAGGAAGAGACATAGGGAGCCAACTTCCCCTCCACCTCTCTCCTCCACCCCCTGCACACACTGAGGAAACACCATGTGGAGACATGGGGAGAAGGTGGGCGTCTGTGAGCTGGGAAGAGAATCCTCACCAGAAACCAGCCCTGCTGGACCCTGACCTGGACGTCTGGCCTCCAGGGCTGTGAGAGGGAAATCTGCGCTGAAGCCACTTTGTTACAGCAGCCTGTGCTAATACATGTTTATACACGTGAAAATTGACCAGCTGTACTTTCAGGATTAGTGTATTTTACTATACATAGGATATTAATTTTTTAAGAAAGGGATAGGAGCTAAATAAGGGGGAAGTGGTATTTCTAGTAGGATCTTCTAGTGTTTGGGGTTTTTTAAATACACAGTTAAATTGAATGATTCCTCACTCCCCACCTGCCACTCTTCCAGGAGTTCTGACCAGCTTACTGCCCTTCCATGGGGCTTGGTCCCTCCCATTGATGACACAATCCCTAACCTCATCCCTGTGGCTGTGGAGACACTGCTACCACTAGCGTGCCGGATGGTTTATGGAGAGTTTCTATTTTCCTCCCAACCTCAGCGATTCCCTCTACATCCCACCTTCTCACGGCCACTCCTGACCCAACCCAGTAAATGAGGTCATTCCTGCTTCATGCAGTCACTGAGAAAATATGCCTTAAGGGCCCCTGCATGCAGGGCCCAGTGTTAGGATGGTGGCCAGCCCCATGGCCAGTGCGCAAACCACAGGCTGTAAACTGGGTGAGCTGTTCTCCGAGAATCAGCACATAGTTGTCTCATGAGCAGCAGAGGCGAATGAGTAAAGGGGTAAGTGACACACTGATGACATCAGGATGCTGTAAAGACGAAGAGGGACTGTGACCACAAGGTTTGGTGAGGTCCCTTCTGGGAGGGGAAATATAAAGCAGCAAAATACCTATTTACTAGAGTGCTCTTTGCTGCATATTTTCAGAGAAAAAGAATCTTTGTGGTGGACTCCACTAGTTGCCCAGCCAACAGCTATTCCTGCTTCTGACTTATTCAAGTAGTCCCAGAGGACGATTTGCCAAGCCAACTGGGACAAGTTCATTGGTCAAAGCCAACTGAGGTAGTCTTGTTCCCCCTTGTCCACGAGCAGTCCGGTTCTGGCAAATGACTTAAGGAGAAAGTGGGCCAGGGAAGAGCAAAGCCAAAGGAGAGAACTCTTTTCTGCCATTCGCTTCCCTTCTGTTTGGGAAGACTTGGTGCCTGATGTTTTGCAGCCTTCTTAAGACCATGAGGAGAGGACAGTACTGCAAGAAGACAGAAAGTTCACACTGACGCTGCTGAGCTACTAAGCTAACCTGGACACACTAATCTCTGAATGTGAAGTAATGAAGAGACTTTACCACTTAAGCCAGTTCTAGCTGGGTCTTCCACGGCAAGCAAACACACTCCAACCCATAAAACCATGTCACTTGTTCTTACTTTGGAGAATAATTGCAGACGAGGTAGACCGCATTTTCCCAAACATCTCCCCAGACATTCATCCTCTGGCAGGTGTTCACAGCACAGCCAATCTTGTTGGTTGTGGCCCAAACTATCTGAAAAGATGACATCCATACATCAAAGTTCAAGGGGAAAATGACCAGGGTGACGTAATCTGGCCTGAATCCATCAGGTGCCCACAGTAAACGGGTGTGTGGCAAAGGGGTGAAGGCCCAAATTCTTCCCTTAGCCCATGAAAGATCCAGACATTTGTTTAAATCAAAAACAGAAAAGTGAACAAAACAAAATAAAGAAAACGCCCCAGCCATGTAAAACTGCCCCGGAAGTTTCTAGTGCTTATTCTCAGCTCCCATATTTGTGAACCAGCCACAAACAGCTCAACCCACCAGTTATACTTTGAGTAGGACTGAGTTAAAGGGAAAAAATTAAGGCAATGATAGAACAGAAGTTCTCTGATTGGGGGAGAGCCCCAGAATGCTGGGGGGTGCCAGGCTGAGGCCATGCCTGATCTTCTAGCCTTACCTGGGTGTAGTGGGTGCACATGAGCCCAGAGCACCTCTCCGGACACCAAGGGTTGCATTCATGGGGGTAGGGGTAGGTGTAGTCCTTCACCTCATCGTACCAGGACTGCACATGGGAGCCAGGAGAGCGATGCCTGCAGGGACAGAGGGACAGATCAGCTGGTGCAGTTCTGGCCACCACATGCACAACAACAGAGACCCCTTCTGGCAGCACTACCACCCACGGTGGAGCTGGAGGCAGGGGGGTGGCGGGCGCTCCTCAGGCCAACAGCACCACATTCCACCTGGCACCTGTTAGAAATGCGTAAAACATGAACTGGCCTCCTTCAGAGTCCAGGAGTATGCCTGGGTGACCCAGACACCACCTGTGTGTATGGGAAACCTGTATCTGGCCCCAATGAATCCTTTTTTATACTATTAATTATGTATTTTTTATATACATTTGGGGAAATATATGCAGCCCCTGAATCCCATATTTCACAGACTACTGCATAAGAAAAAACCGAAGGGGGCGAAAACCTTGCTCCAAGCTCCCATTTGGGATCCTATCACCTGAGCCCTCCCTCGCCCCCAGCACTTAGAAGACCCTCCCCACCTCTTGTTGGTGGCCGCTGGCCCTCTCTTCAGCCCCAGGCTGGCACTGGGAGAGAAAATAAGCCAGATGCAAGCCCCAGTTCCTGTCACCAGCAAGTGTGGACAAAGTGGTTTCAATAAGCAGAACAGTTGCGGGGGAACTGGGCACTTCTGAGGGCACCGTGGGGAGCAGGGCAGCCAGCAGTCCTCTA
This sequence comes from Oryx dammah, assembly GCF_014754425.2. NCBI lineage: Eukaryota > Metazoa > Chordata > Mammalia > Artiodactyla > Bovidae > Oryx > Oryx dammah. The sequence continues at coordinate 53,592,770 of NW_024070197.1, forward strand.
ATGATCACTGTCAGGACTCAGGTAATGGTGGCGGTCAGTGCCCTGGCCAGGGAAAGCACCTCTCTGCTTGGGGCCAGCTCGGAGAAGGACACACAGACAGTGACAGGGCTCCAGGGACACAGGGTACCCACCACCCCATCTATCCATGCCCCACAAGCTTGCTGCCAGGCTGGGCCGGTTTTAGAAAGAAAGCATTCAGCTGCTGAGGGGCTTTCAGACGAGGGGCTCCTCTGGAAGGTGAGTCAGCAATATTGATCCAGAAAGGGAACAGCCTCTGTGCCATGGACTCATCAATCCTACTCCTTGGAGTTTTCCTAATGAAATCATTCAAATGAGCCAAAAGGGAAAAAGAAAAAAACAAAACCCAGCTACGAGGATGGAATGGCTAAATTCTGGTCTGTCAACCTGAGGGCTCACAGGCAGCCTTTAAAATGTGATAACCATGACAAGTATGTACTAGAAAACTGTTTGATGTCATATGAGAAGGAAAAAAAAAATCAATAGCTGTCCTGGCCACGGTTACAACTATGCGAAAATATGTCGGCCAGATGCAGCCCAGGAGCCCAGAAACACAGAAAGAGCTGACCAGGTCAGCGGATCCATGGGTTGGGTTCCTCTTAGACATTTTCTGGCGATGCTGTCATAAGACTGACTGGATAAAAAGCAGAAAACAACACCGGGTTGCTATGCCTCCACGAAGTCAAGCCTCTAGCCCGGTGATGACCCCTTGCCCAGGTCCTGCCCAGAACAACCCTGGCTAAAGGAGAGTGCAAGGGCTTGGGGTCCCATTAAAATCTGAGCTCAGAAACTGGATATGGTAGGTCTGAAGGCCAGCAAACCCTGCCCTGTGTTTTCAGGGGCTCTGTCCAGTCCATATCAATTTTTCAATGAATGGGGCAAAATGAAGCAGACTCTGGAACCCTAGCGATTCCTGGGCCCCTACTCAGAGAACTTGTGTGCCTTGCACATGGTCAGCGAGTCTCAATCTGTCTGTCGGAAGACATCTTCCCCACTTCCTCTAAGGAAACCGGCCCAGCTGACCTGGGCAAAGGTCAGTGGGTGACATTTAACAGATGCTCAGAGGTCCAGCAGTGTGAGTGAGACCCCAGGTCACAAGTAGGGGCCACGGCGGCTCTCACCTGCCCCAGTGCACGGCCAGGTTCTGCCCGATGGACACCAGCAGGCTGGTGGGCCCATGCTCCCAGATGCACTCCTGGGCCCAGGCCGTCGCCGACTTCTCCAGCTCTTCATCCCAGGTCTGCAGGGGACGAGAAACAGGCACCAGGAGGTAGGGTCAGGAGCGTGTGGAAGAACTCAAACTGCACAGACGCCCCCAGCTCGGGCCCCAGGACGACCCTAAGGACCAGGCTCAGCTTCCGCGACACTGGACTCAAGGACTCCGAGAGCATCTCAACAGTCGCTTCTCAGCAAAGAACCTGGAGGAGCCTGGATGCTCAGAGCTCCTGCTCATCCTGTAACTTGTTGGGAACCCTGGCAAGTCCCTCCTCTCAGCCTCAGCCTCCACATCTGTGAAATGGGAGGATGAATAACCTGGAGATATATGGTGATCATGTACCTAATGCCACTGAACAGTGCATTTTAAAATGGCTGAAATGGTAAGTTTTATATTATGTATATTTTACCATTATATATATACACATATATATTTCTTTATACACACACATGCTAAATCGCTTCAGTCATGTCCAACTCTTTGTGACCCTGTGGGCTGTAGCCTGCCAGGCTCCTCTGTCCATGGGGATTCTCCAGGCAAGAATAATGGAATGGGTTGCCATGTCCTCCTCCGGGAGATCTTCCTGACCCAGGGATCAAACTCACATCTCTTATATCTCCTGCATTGGCAGGCAGGTTCTTTACCACCAGTGCCACCTGGGAAGCCTATATATAACCCTCTCTATATATACATACATACATACACATACATATATATATAGATTTTTTTTTTCTAAGTAGCAAGAAATGCCTTTAACTCACCCAGTCCTGCTCCCCTCCGGCAAAGCCCACCCTGAGGCAGGGTCTGGGACAAAGAATCTGCCACCTGCTCCCCTCCCAGCCAGGACAGGGTGCATATATAACTCCCCGGAAGAGAAACCGGTGAACCAGGTGAGGGAGACTACTTCTCTCTTTCGAGAAACTGATGCCCAGCGCCCTCACGCTATGAGCCAGCGGCTCCTCGCCCCCTCCCAGAGTCTCCTGGCAGGCAGGAGGCCCAGCCCCGCACATAGTAGGAGCTCACTGACAGCCTGTACAGGGAGGGCCCTGGGACGTTCCAGGAGACTGGTTCACCAACCATAGGGCCCCAGCATGGAGCCACCCCTTGCCCCAAGCTCTGGTCCTGCGTCTCCTTCTGGCCAAGATAACTACACTCCTCAACATCCAGGGGCAAGGTTGTCTTAACTCTGTGGGGTTTTATAGTCCACCTCTTGGGATGAGCCTGTTTCAGAGGGCTGTGGCTCAAAGCCCCAGGAAGCGGGGCTGAGCAGGAAGTCATGGATCTGAGACACTCTCTCCAATCAGTGCCACCTGTTGTTGGGTGGATGGACGTTGGCAGGCGAGGATCCTGGCAGGGGGCAGGGGGAGCCTAAAAAGAAACCTACCCTGATTCTCTCCATCTTTAACCCTAAAGAGCTCTGTATGGCTGCCCTGCGCATTAACATTTTGAAAGGGTGCCCACTCTGCCTCCTAAAATTAGCACAGCCCCTTCAGAACAAACCCCTGGACTATTTTCTTGAGGGAAAAAAAAAGAAATGGTTTCATAAGGAGTCCCCAGGGGACAGCCTTGCTCAGGCTCTGCCCAGGCGGCATCCACTCATCCCTGGTGACAGGCCACCTCATCGGGCACAGCAATGCCTAGGGGCCCACAGCCACACAGGCAGGTGCCCGACCATGAGGGTGACCGAGGTCAGAGCATGATCAACACAGAGAGTGGCAGCTGAGTCCAGAGGAAGGAGAAGGCCAGGGCCTGGGCTGCATGGAGCTGGATACGGGAGTGACAGGGTGCAGAGGGGGGCTGTACACACAGCACCCCGAGACCTCTCTGGCCGCAGAGGAGGAAGGGAAACAAGCTAACCAGACAGACCAGGCCTCCTGACAGGAGGCCTCGGGTGCCAGGCAAGAAGCACAGAGGGCCCTTGAGGCTCCTGCCAGGAGAAAGGCTGGAAGAGTAAAGATTGAGGAATTACAACGCGATACCAGGATTCAGAGGGCAAGATGGGAGGTGAGTCCCCCTCCAGGGCTGAGGCTGCCCCGCTAATCACGGTGAGAACACCATGGGCAGGGAGGATGGAAACAGCCAGAGAAAGAGCCCCAGGTACCTAGAGGGGCAGCAGGGTGGGGTAGAGTTCAGACTGAGCATGGACAGGTGAACGAGAGCATGGGTCCTGGACTCAGCTGGACCCAGGTCGGAATCCACCTCTGCCTCTGCCAGCTGTGTGATCCTGGGCCAGTCTGTAATGCTGGGGGGACCCCCACGTCATGGGGCCGAGAAAACCAGACATGGAGACACGTGAGTGAGGGTGGAGCTGGGGACGGGCACCTGCAGCTGGTTGTTCCTTCTGTTCCTCAGTGCGGGGGCTTGAGGTACAGGGGACCTTCCAGTGTCCCTTCTCGGCCTCCTCCTCCCAGCAGAACGCCCCACTGCTCACAGACTCAGCTGCCCCTCACTGTGTGGACAGACGGAGCACCTGAAGAGTGGGGTGGAGACCAGGCTGCTCGGAGGCCACGGTACCAGCACAGCCCCAGGGCTGAGAGTCTGTGCTGGGCGTGTGACAGGCGTGCCGCCAACTGCCAAGTGAGCGTCGAGGCCCAGCCCAGCTAAGGAGACCCCGAGGCCAGAGCCCAGCCTGTGACCCTCACCGGCCCCCGCCCCGAGCCCCCACGCCAGGCCTGCCCCGGGCCCGGCGCTCACCATGTACTCCATGTTGGAGGCGGGCGGCGACACCTGGCCCCGCAGCTTGTTGTGAAGCATGAGGATCTCTTCCCGGTCCACCCTGGAGATGGCCCTCCGCGCCCGCGAGTGGGGCTGGTCCTGCTGGTACTTGCTGAGCAGCTTCTCTAAGTGTGTAACATTGGGCAGGAAAAAGCCTTGGGCTCCGCAGAGCAGCAGCATCAGCCCCAAGGGCACGACGCCGGTCAGGACACAGCTCATGGCTCCACACTGGCAGTGAGGGCAGGGAGTGATGGGTGGCCTGGGTGCCTGAGACAGCTGGGCGCTCTTGTACTCTGAAAGGAAGCAGAGGGTGGCCGGAGAAGTCGGTCAGTGCCAAACTCGCCACGGCAGAGAGTGGACCGGGCACCCCTCTCTCCCCACTGTGCAGATGTGGAGACTGAGGCTCACAGAAGCTACACCAGCAAGGTCTGGCAGGCAGGAAGTGGTGGAGCTGGGATTCAAGCCAACAGCCTCCAGCACGGCAAGCGGCCCGATGCCACATGGACATCCTGGCTCGGTCTCTCCCAGACTCAGCTGCTCGTGGCGCCTCCTTTTCCTCACTCTGAGTCAGCATCTGGACTCATTCAGGGCTCCGGTGAGTCTATGGCCTGAATTAAACTCCATCTCCTGCCCCCAAAAGAGACTGCTTGCTAAAGCCATTTCATGTCAGCAAAGGATGCGCTGTGAACCAACAAGGGTAGCAAACTTCCCAGTCCCTGTGAAGTGAGACTCAGTTCCCAACCTGGCCGGCAGGCACCCCCAGACCCATCCCTGCACAGGCTGCTCCTGTCACGGCCCTTCCATGGGGTGTGTAACCATCACACCCTACGACACAGCCTCCCAGGGCCCAGCCACATGCTCTGCTAACTTGATCCTCAGAGAAAGAGACAGGGCCTCCCAGGGGTACCTGTGTACCCCACTCTCACCCTGTCCCTGCCTGGCAACTCCCCCAAACAGTCCAGCGTGCAGCCTCCCTCGGCCAGCTTCTGTCTGACAGTGGGCCCGTTACGGGCACTGCTGGGTGTGACCCTCTTGGCTGCTGAGTGAATGCAGGGCCAAGGAAGGGATGGAAGATGGTGGCTGGGACTTCCGGACCTCCCAGCCCCTCTTGGGGCTGTGCTTCCCAAGGAGTGTTTCTGGAACCCTAGCTCTTGACACGTGCCGGGCCAGGGGCTGTGGTGCACGCCTCATGGTCACATCAGTTGGGATTCACCCGCTCTGAGATCCACAGTGCCCGACGCTGTCATTTTATGACCCATCAAGGATCTTCATGATCCATCCTTGCCTTTGGGCTCTGGGCCCTTTTCCCAAACACCGCCTCTCACTAACCTTTCTTCCTTGGCAGGCATCTTAGGAAAAGCTGTCTTAGTCTTGGAACACACTTACTAATTCTAAAATTCCCCAGCCTGAAGATAATTTATTAGGTTGAGTTTCCGCTGTGCCTGTGTTCCTTCCCAGAGCCCTTCCTGAGCCTCTGCGGGGGCCAGTCGCCTCATCCATGTCATCTCCAGCCCTCACGACAACCCAGGAGGTCAGTGTGCCCTTGCGACCACTTTACAGATGGAGAGGCTGAGGCTCAGAGAGTTGTTCCCAAGGCTGCTTACTGGTAAGACTAAAACCCAGGTGTGATGTCCCTGAGAGCCTGGGGTTTTCCAGCATGCTGCCCTGGTTCCTCTCACCCTGGGGGGCCAGGGGGTCACACTACAGGTCACGAAGTGTGGTCCTCCTGATGGCTTGTTGTCTGGTCCAAGAAGACAAGACAGGGCTTGTCGTTCACCCTTGTTCGTTCGCCCTCTCGCCTCTGTTTCACCCCCAGGGAGAGTCGGTCAGTTACCCAGTGACCTTTATAGGCACCTATTTTGTGCTGCACACTGGGAGAAGAGGACAACAAGGCATGTCCCTGGCCTCAAGGGGCTCCCAGTTAGGCTGGGAGACGGGCAGGGAAGCCCCCAAGCCCTGACCAGTGGGATAGGCCTGGCTGAAGACAGCACAGAGAGCTGAAAGGAGGGCTCCAGAGACCACTGGCTGAGCAGGGAGGGAGGCAGCCTGGAGGCTGGCCCACCCAGAACCCCAGGAGGCCCCTCTGTCACCTCCCATGTGAGCAACAGCCAGGGTTTCGTTGGTTGCGTTGGACTGGGGCTGCAAGATGGCAGTGGAAGGCGGGGATCCTCTGGGGCTTGCCCTGGGCACCCGAGAGGCTGAGTTCAGAGCCTGGAGCGATGGGAACATGGCAGTTCCCATCTCCATCCCTGGAAACTCTCCAGGGTCCTGACCAGGCTTATGCTTCAGATAAAAGCAGCCGACATCCAGGCGGAGGCCCGGCTCCATGGCCTCTTGGCCGAGGAGTTCCCTCTGGGGCAGAGCTGCAGGGACCACGGGAGGGCTTCTGTGTGCTCACTCGCCCCGTGGGAATCAAGCCAGTAATGCAGACGCTCCCAGGGCCCCTGCCACCTCCCCGCTTAGTCACACCACCATATATGACCATTTCCCAGCTGCAGAGGCCAGGCTGAAAAGGATGCCAAAAAGTACTGACGCTGGGTTAAGATTTGGGACAAAGCGGGAGCAAGACTGACATCACAAAACGACCTCTCGGTCGTCACAGAAACATCCAATTTGCTTTACTCTGCGCTTCAGCATCCTGAGGGGCAGGGCACCCCCAAAGGCTTGAAACAGGAATTGTTCACATGACTCAACTGGACCAAAACCTGGGTTTGGTTTAAATCACCAGTGGGCACAATTCAAATAACTCTCAGTAGAGGGAGGGGTAAAATAGGTGTGGGTCAGCGTGGGTGGAATAGTATAAAGCAGGTAAAAGAAAGACCTGGAGTTCTGGGATTGTCAGCAGCAACAAAGCTCTAATCCAAGGTTGGGCCAAGAAAGTTGTAGAATATGACGCTAATGGTACTATTTATGTACATTTTAAGGCATATAAACCATATTTGGACAAGTTTGTGGATGTTATAGATGGACATGCATGTGTATGTATGTTTATATTACACATATGTATTATATGTGTTTGTACATATATCATATGGTGTGCATGCACATGTTTCTACAGTGAAACCAGTTCATGTTGGTGGTTCACTCTAGGAGGGAAATTGAACTGGGAATGAGAATATGAGGGGACTCATCTTTATCTTTAATATATTGTTTCTGCTTTAAAATCTCAAGAACATGTGGCAAAGTGTAAGCTCTGTTCATGCAAGGTGAACCAGGTGAGTTAGCTGGAACTGTGATGTGGTAACCAGAGCAGGGCGTCCTTGGGGGCCAGACCTCACTGGTGAGTGCCCTCTATCCTCTGGACTTGTCTACTTCAAAGTTTTTAAAAATATTAATGAGTAGAAGAAAGCAAAATGCCAAAGCATGAAAGACAATGAAACCACTGCTGGTTCAAGTGCACCCTCCTGGCATGTTCTCCTGAACAAGGGCGACCTTATTCCAGAAGACTTGGAGAGCCGCCTTCACTCTGAACATTCAGTGGCCTCACATGGCCCATGGCCCACAGACGGGGCCTTCCCTCCAAGGTTCAGGAGAGAGCTGGTGAAGGCTCAGGTGGAGCTTCAAAGTTGGGAGAACCGCGGGGTTTAGTCAAACCTTCCCCTGGGGAGAAACACAAGTGAAAAGAGGCGTTTCCCCAAGTGGCTTCTCCACCTCGAGACAGTCGCTGGCACAGACATGCCGACTTGTCTTGGGCCGGGCCATTCATAGCATCATGTCGGGTGGCACTGCTGGGTCTGAAAGTGGCCTGGTGTGCCTGCAGCTTGGGGCGGGGGCAGGGAGGGTCAGGCTTGGGGGCTGGGGGAGCCATGCTGGGGAGGGGGCAATGCTTGGATCCTGATGGGTTCTAAGTCTGGGCCAAGGAGAACATGGAAGATTCAAGCAGAACTGTAGCAGTAACAGGCCTGGTGTCCCACAACTTTATTCCAGATCACAGCACAGGGCTGGCACACAGAGGGAAACACAGAATCATGGACTGAGCTATGCCTTCTGCAAATTCTGTCACCAGAGTCCCAACCCCAGCTCCTCAGACCACGGCTGGATTTGGATACAGGGCCTTAGAAGAGGTGGTTAAGTTAAAATGAGACCATACGAGTGGGTCCTGCTCCAGTATGGCTGGTGTCCTTGTGAGAAGGATGGATTGGACACAGACACACACAGAGGGATGAGCGTGTGAGATACAGGGAGGGGACCGCCGTCGACACGCTGAAGAGCAATGCCTAAAAGAAACCAGCCCTGCCGGCACCTTGATCTTGGACTTTCGGCCTCCATGAGGGTGAAAGAAAGAACTTCTGTTGTTTGAACTGCTTGGTCTGGGGTGCTTGGTCCTGGCAGCCCTAGCAGACTAGTATTAATACAAGCATCAGATAATAAATGAGAATTAGGTTCTAAACATCCCGCTGGTGGGTGTATGGAAGGGGGTGACGGGGCAACAGAGAGGCAAATTGGGCGGCCGAGACTGAGATCATGGCTGGAACCTGGGTGGAGGCGACTGGTGCTATGTCTCAGCACAAGGCCATTGGCCGAGGCGACTTCGCCAGGCCCTGCCAGCCCCCTGGTTTGGGCAGACTATTCAACTTCTGCTGCCCAAACAGCTCGATCAGAACTTAAGAACAAAGCACTTCAGCCCCCTTTCCATCTGTAATTTAAAAGAAACTGCCTCACAGACAGACAGCAGACTTGTGGTTGCCGAGGGGGATCGGTGTGGGGGAGGGACGGAGCAGGAGGCTGGGGTTAGCAGAAACAAGCTACTATCCACGGGATGGATAAACTACAAGGTCCTACTGCAGAGCACAGGGAACTCTACTCAACATCCTGTGATACACCAGAATGGAAAAGCATACAAAGAAGAATATATATAATGGCAGCGCACTCCAGTACTCTTGCCTGGAGAATCCCAGGGACGGCGGAGCCTGGTGGGCTGCCGTCCGTGGGGTCGCACAGAGTCGGACACGGCTCAAGCGACGCAGCAGCAGCAGATGCATAACTGAGCTGCTTTGCTGTGCAACAGAAATAAACACAACATTGTAAACCAACTATACTTCAATAAAATACACTGTTTTTAAAGTTTTCCAACGGAGACCCACACACTGCCACCTGGGGCTTTCCAGTGACACGTACAGGCTCCTACCAGGGAGGCCAGTGGGGGCTTACCTGGAGGGAGGCCCACTGCATGCCCACGGCTGCATTTCTCACTCCACCCTCCTGATGATCTGGGGGTTTGGGTTCTACTGCTCACATTGGACAGATGAGGAGACTAAGGCCCCTGGGGTCTTTGGGAACACACCCAAGGTCACACAACTGCAAGCAGAAAACCTGGGGCTGGAACGCAGCTCCATCTGGCCTCTGAGCCCCCTCCTCAATGCCACACGCCTTCCCCGGGGTGAGCTTCCTTGGGGATTTCCCATCACCACCCACACAGGGCAGGGCCCCCGCAAACGACCCAGCTCACACTGTGACCCTCCCCGCCCTTCTCTGCTTCCTGGGCAGATGGCTGGGCTCAGTGGAGACAGGCCCCACCCCCACTCCAGGTCAGCCAGTGACTCTGTCGAGAAGAAGGTACCCATGTGTCATCCCCAGGGGAGTGAAACGTTTACGTCATGGTGACATTGCACCACGACATGCCCCGTCACCGAGCCTAGCACCCACCCAGCCTCCATCTGCCTCTGACTCAAACATGACGCCCGCTCTGACTCTCTCTGCAACCCTCCAGCCCTCCTGACATCCCCGAGGGGCTCACACTTCAGGCAAGCGGGTTACCCGAGCTCCCTTTGGGGCCTGGAGATGGAGGCCAACACTCATTGGCTCTTTTGCCCCCCCCTCCCACTTCTCCCAGGGTGGCCAAATGCAGGCTTCGTTTCCAGAGAAGCCCTCTCCACTCTCTGTCCCTGGCCTGCTACCAACAGCATCAAATACCGGAGTGAATGCCGCAGTTGACAGAAATGCAGTCTCGGAGAGGTCTCCTTGATGGCAGTTGAAACTCCCAGCCTGAGAGACCACAAACAAGATAAGGGCACCAGGGGTGGGGCGCAGGGGCGGGGAGACACCAACAAAGTTTTCAAACCCCTCGGTCTACAGCCACTCGATCTGAGGTCGGATTCCTGCAGCATCGCCCCAACTTGCGGGATACATTTGGACTCTGGCTGTTTTCCACTCCGTTTTCTGGAAAACAAAACTGAGCCTGGTGATCTTCCATGGTATTAGTGAGGTCCGGGGCTGGATTGAGGTGGAACCAAGACTTGAGATCCCACTTCCTGGAAGCGTGGAGGGCTTTGTACACTTGGCTGCTGCCACAAAGCTCTGCCATCACCCTCCGCCCCGCCTAAGAGTCTGTGGACGTCAAGGGCACCCACAGCCCCACGTGCCCTCAATCCACCTCGGGGTCTCCTGACACTCAACTCAACTCTCAGGAGCAAAATGAAGAAAGAGAATGTGGATGAACCTGGAGGCGTCACTCCGCCCAGGCTGCCTTCGCCTGTGTTTAGGAAAGTCTGCCAGAAAGATGAATCTTCGTGGGACCCGCCAGCCGGCAGCCCTGAGGCTGTGCCAAGCTCTCTGCTCCTGCACACGCTGTTCCCGCGGCTCAGCCTGTGACCCCGACCTGCCACGCCCCCACCGGGGCCCAGCAGATGAATTCCTGCCCGTGGGTTAGGACTCAACTTTGGGGTCGCAGCTGAATCATGGCCCCAGACCTGTCCGCCTTGTTCACCGCTAAATCGCCAAAGTCTGACCTCGTCAGAACGAGGAGATCTGTACATTCACTTTGTAAATATTTATAGAACACCGCTGGCATCTTCGTCAGTGAACAAGATCGACAGGTCTGCAGGCATGATTCAGCTCCCGAAGGTTTCCAGAAGTGGTGACCCTTTGACTCCTCCACTGAGTCTTCCTGTGGAGCAGAGACTGATCTGTCTGTGAGGGGAGGAGGCAGGCTGGGATCAAGGGATGAGGAAAAGGAACATTACAGGGTCACAACATTACAGGGTTCATTGCATGGTTAATGGCTAATCGTATTGGCTATGAGGATAATAATGATGCTAAATGCTCCACAGACCCATTGTTTGGAGAGATTTGAGGAAGACTGGGATTAATAATGGTGAATGAAGTGAAAAAGGCTATTCTCTCTTATTTCAAAGCCTCTGCTTTGAGACAAATCAAATTTTTAAAACTATTAGATGTCTAATGCTGGTGGGGATGATTTAAAAAAAAAAAGCCTCTCTTAAATCTGAAATATGCTTCAGTTCCCTACATGCCTGGGGCCTTAGCCACCTTCTCTCAGCTTCCTGGGGAAGTGATGACTCGAGATGTCACAGACAGGGTCTGCGGCACGAATATGATCAGCTGGCCAGGAACTGGATTCACAGTGACAGTTATCCGGCCCAGTGGCCATTGCTGCCCTGAGGCTGGGTCTCCTTCCAGGGCTCAGCTGAGCCCTGGGTGTCAAGGAGCCAGCAGCATGCCTCAAGTCTGCTCACACTGGCTGCCTTGCCAGCTAGACTTGGCGCTTCTCGAGGGGCTGGAACCAGTGCTAGACTGGCAAATGTTTAATAACGGACATTTGGAAAACCTTGAAATACTCACCCTAATCTGTAGTGTCTACCCATTCCCTTGGTGTAAATATCCCCACCACGGCAATTTCAAGCCATTGATGTAGGGTCACTGAGTGTGGAGTTTCTGGAAAGAGTCCCACGATAACACACTGTGAGGCAACTTTTCCACCACACACATGGAGTAGACAGCGACCGCCCCAAGAACAGAGAGAACGGTGAGGCAGGGTAAAAGATTAGGGTGCAATAGGTTTTGACTAGCTACTACTTTTATTTTAAATAAGATTTATTTCATTGTAAGTTTATATAACATATAATGGTGGTTGCATGTACAGGGAACTATACCCAGTATTTTGTAATAAACTATAAGAGCAAAAACCTGAAAATATGTATATGTAGGGCTTCCTAGGTGGCACAGTGGTAAAGAATCCACCTGCCAATGCCACAGACCCAGGAGACAGATCCCTGGGTGGGGAAGAACTCCTGGAGGAGGGCATGGCAACCCACTCCAGTATTCTTACCTGGAGAATCTCATGGACAGAGGAGCCTGGCGGGCTGCAGTCCAAGGGATTGTAAAGAGTAGGACATGACTGAGTAATTGGGCGCACACATGCAAACACACACACACACACACACATATATATAGACACACACACATGTACACTGAATCACTATATTGTACACCTGAGACATACACAACACTGGACATCAACTATACTTCAATTAAAAAAAAAAATGTTGGTGGTATTGAACTGGCCCACAACTTTTCCGGAAACTTAACCATCGGCTCCCACAAGCCGGTATGAGCCAGCTCCAGCACGGCACTGGCCGACTGGGTCTTACTCAAGCTGAAACTTCGGGGTGTATTAACTGCTCAACAAACATTTCTCACCAATCACCCAGCCAACACATGATGAATGAGGACAAAGTGGCTGACCTTGTTCTGGGTCCTCTACTCCCAGAATCTTGTCTTTTACCCTCTCTTCAGACTGTTGGGGTCACTATGACTAAGATCCCTATTTTACAGTTGAGGAAACTAAGGCTCAACGCAGACGAGCAACTTGCTCTCAGTCATGCAGAATGCCTGCAGACAACGGCAAGGAGCCTGCCATGCTCTGACTCCCTGCCTGCCTTGCCCTCCAAAATATCAGGGCAGTTCTGACTTGCACCCCCATGTCAGCAGAAGCCCCCACAGCTAGCCCCAAAGGCAGGGGTATCAGGGCTCCAAGCTCCCTCAGGAGCACAAAGGAGAACTCAGAATGTGAGCGAGGCCAAAGGCAGAGCAAAGTCAGACCCACAAACCACCCAGAAATTCCAGGAATGAAGTGGCGGCTGGGAGGACGGGGGCGGGACACCCCAGCCTGTCTCGGGCAGATCCCAGGGCTGGGAAGAGCGGCTGGGTAAGTACCAGACACACCGAGGGCAGGGATCTCCCTCCTCCATGGGAGCCAGTTTTCCATAAACCCTTCTCGACAGAATTAGGGAAAGACCAGGGAGGACTGTTGCTTCCTTTGTCAACTGCTCTGCCCCCAACCTCACAAAGACGGACATTAGGCTTAACAAAAAAGGCCACCACGGACACCTTCTTTCCTCCTGTCCCCTCAGCAAAAGATATGTCCTTATGAGATACACGTGGCAACAACTCGGTACGTTTAACTGAATATAATATATACAACCCACTCAGTTTTTTAAATACTATGCAGAGAACATACACAATTCTGAACAAAAAGAGCACACTTACTCAACAAACATTCGCTTAATCTACTCTGTGCAGAAAAAAAAGAAAAAACAGGTTTGTTCAATACAAGCCAAGATAATATATGAGAAGTCACTTTAAAGTGACTGGATAATAAATTAATATACTCTTCAAATACCCAGTACATGACGCCTGGGGCCCTTTTCTCCCTTCTCGTAGACATGTGGATGTTTCCTTGGAAACAGTGCTCTCAGAAATCTTTAGATAAATGGCAGGAAACCTCCAGCTCCCAAAAACAAGAAATTGAGGACTCTCAGGAGACATCGAAGAAAAGTGTGGACAGTGGGTCAAACCAGGTTTGAATCCTGACTCTATGACGTAGACCTGGGGGCCGGAGTATCCAGTTCCTCCCAGGCAAAACAAAGTACTGAGTTTCTCCCAGGGCTGGGGGAGAATGTGCAGACTGTGGAAATAGTGGTTCTAAGGAGCCCAGCAGCAGAGTCCCGAGACTCACTGGTGCTCACTTAGTGTTTCTTTCCCGCTCCTTGAGGGTGAAACCGGCCACCCCAGACACCTCTGCTCCAGGCTGCGGCGCGGCAGCACCGGGACTATCCTCCCACCCGAAATGCATGATTCACTGGTGTCAGGTGGTACCTGCAAGGATGAGTCACAGCCTTGAACCGAACTCAAGCATTCTATATGGCGCCAGACTATGGAATCTGCACGCGGCCTCTCAGGGGAAATCCCCAGGGCAAGCCCTCAGGTGGCTAGGGAGTCCCTGGGGTATGCAATGAGCAAGACTTTGTCCCCAGGAGTGGGGCGCAGTGGGGGGCGGGCATCGCAGCAAGCAGAGGAGACCATACCAAGGCTGGAGGAAGACAGCCTGGGACACCGGACGGTGCGGGTGGACAGGGGTAGGGGCAGTGACCACTCTGGCTGGGGTGAACCCAGGCAGCGGGAACTGCAAGGACAAAGGCTCTGAGATGGTCACTGTCTTGGCTTGGACAAGAAGGGTCAGAGCAGTGTGACCAGGGAGAAATGGGGTCACAGAGGCAAACAGGGCCAGGCAGCCTGGGGCCTCGAGGGCCTTGACCATAGAGTGTTGATTTTTCTCTAAATGCAAAGCGGAATGGGGGTGGGGGTGTGTCTGTGTGTGAGTGTGTGTGTGTGTGTGTGTGTGTGTGCACCGGCATGCACTTCAGGTGCAGAGCAGAGGAAGCCGACGGTGACAGGGTCTGATTTATGCTCTGAGAACCCGGCAGATGCAGCTCCGCAGATAGAGCTCACAGACCTAACGCAGAACTGAAGAGGCCAGACTCCAGTAATGAAACATCCACGCTGCCCTTGATATAAAGTTCAGAACCAGGCAAAACCAACAGACCCCAACAGAAGATCAGAAATGGTTCCCCTCGGGGGTGGGGCTGTGGGAGGGGCCTGGGGGGTAGTCAGGCTCTGTCACCTTGGGGCCCCAGCCTGCACATGCGCACTTGGAGAAAACGCCATCCCCCTGTGCAGGAATGCATGTGCTTTCTTCTCCAGCATGTTGAACTTTAATAAAAAGTTTCAGTGAAGAGTTAAAGAGGCTCTGGCTTCTGTTGGAAGAATGCCTCCACAGAAGCAGGAGAAGAGCACTGTGCAAGATATAACCCTCCGGGCTCTCCCCTGAATATCAGCACTGAGACAAGTCCGAGGCCTGGACTCCGACAGCCCTTCGAAGTGAACCTGAAGGTGCTGGAGCCCAGAGAAAGCCCTGTGCGGCTGGGGCCTCCCACCTGGGCCAGACAGCGACTCTGCCAGACAGGGCCCAGTTCATCCTGGTCTGAGAGGGCACTTTGTCCAGCGATGCCAAAGCTGAAAATATCTCAGTCCCCGGGAAGCCCGGCCTTGACGGTTCCCGGGAATAAACAGTGTTTTTAAAGCAGCCAGTGCTTCCCCCCATGAGAACAGACTGGCTGTGTTGGGAGCCAGCTGGGGGCAGGATGGAGAGACGCAGTGGACATGTACAGACACACAGATGTATTTTGAATGCTGGAGAGGAAACAGCCCATTCTTTCAGAGGGGCCGCTTAGGCGTCACCAACAGACGGACTTCACAAGTTCCTGGGCACATGGGCTCTAAACACTGCTGAAGGAAAAGGCTGGAACCCTCAGGACACTTGCTCAAGCCCTAGAGCAATGGGTGCCAGCAAACCCAGTGTCATTCAGGAAGAAAGGCCTAGGAACACGCCAGCAACTTGCTCTCAGGGGCCTTGACGCTGGACAGAAGAGGTCACTCTAGCTCCCAAGCCGCTGGCTCTATCCCTGCCACATGACTTCTCTGTGCTCACATCAGGTCCTGTAAACAGAACCGTCCGTCCCAATCAGCCGCCCTGCCCACCCCATTCTGGGCCCCTGCCCAGGGAAAGTCTTCCAGGCTTTCCCGGGCAGTGGGTCCCACCCTGGAGCCTGCACCAGAAAGTGCTGGAAGTCGAGCTAAAGCACAGATTGCTGGCCCCACCTCCATAGCTTTTGGAGGTCTGCAGTGCAGCTGAGAATCAGCATTCTGACAGCTCCCCTGGGTGCTGCTGCTGGCCCTGGGACTTCACTTTGAGAACCGCTACTCTAGGTGGCACCAGCCTCTCAAATCTCCCCATGCCGCACCTTCGTCCGGTGTTTCCCAAACTCCAGCCCTTGGCACACCCGCTACCCCAAGCTTTGCCCACCTTCCTACCATCTCCCTGTTCTAATTCATATTTCTTATTTTTATTTGTTGGTTCACTTTGGGAGTTCAAAGAAATTTATGTTAAAAAGGGAACCATCAGAACGTCCTGGTGGTCCAGTGGTTGAGACTCTGCACTTCCGATGCAGGGGACACAGATTGATCCCTGGTTGAGAACTAAGCCCACATGCTGTGCAGGGCAACCAAAAATTAAAAACAAAAAGTGGGGAGGAGGGGCCTTCTATGATCAGCATGTGCAGAAAACCTGATCCCTCCTGCTGTGACCAGAAGGCAGGAGCGAGATGAGCCTCGGTGAACATGGAGCAGAGCTAGAACCAGAGGCCTCACTGTAGAGGGTGCTCTGTCTTTGTTGTAAAGGGAGGTCAGTTTTGTAAAGGGTGGGTTGCTGCTGGGTCAGCACACAGGTTCAGTCACCTTGGGGCCGGGAAGGGCTTCACACACTGCAGGGGACACCGATCATCCCACCGTGACCTGCTCTCAGGTACGAAGGCCACACCGTGACTCCCCTGTGCCCCGCAGCTCAGAGCAAGAGATCCAAACTCAGCACAGGGCAGGGTCCTCCACCCTGAGCCTGACCCCCAGACCCCTAGACCCCAGACACCTGAGCTTCCTGTCAGTCTCAGGGTGCCAGGGGAGCCCTCCTCCAGGCCTCTGCACTAACATGGCCCCCTCCCAGCGCACCCGTCAACACCCCACCCACCCACTGTCACCTTCCCTGCCAGGCACACCGCCTCTTTGCTCTAAAATGACTTCTGTGTGTGCATGCTAAGTCACTTTAATCGTGTCTGACTCCTTGTGGCCCCATGGACTGTAGCCCACCAGGCTCCTCTGTCCATGGGATTCTCCAGGCAAGAATACTGGAATGGGTTGCCATGCTCTCTTCCAGGAGATCTTTTCAACACAGGGATCAAACCCAAGTCTCCTGCATCCCCTTTTACCACTGAGCCACCAGTAAAAGAACTTCTAGGATCTTATCAAATCAGCCGCAGCAGTTGCCAGCTGGATACCCGTCCCTAGTTCTAGAGAGATTCAGAAGTTTTCAGTCCAAAAGAACGTCAGGGAAGGGTCCATTCTCGGACCACTTGACTACAAACAAAATGGAAGCTGGATTCTTTTCCTTCCAGGATTTTACCGTTCTGCACTCACAGTGGGAAATGATACAGAAACTTGGACTGAAAATGTGGGATTTCATAATTTATAATATTTTTTTAAATGATGGTCCAAAAGTTGCATAATCCTCATTAGGACTTTTCCTTTTTCCCCTGAATTTGTGGTTTTTTCCTAAGCTGACGCAGCACTTGGGGCAATCAGAGAAGATAAATTTCCCCGGGGCTGGACCACAAGAAACTGTCTGTCCCCACAATCTTGGGTTGGGGGGTTGTCTATCACCAAGTACTCACAAATGCACAGTCTTGGATACAAGATGTTCCCCAGGACAACATCTCTGACAGGAATCTCTGCCAGTTGCTCTCTGGGGTGAGGGGTGGGGAGATACTGTGAACACTTCCCCCAAAACACCCAGACGCCCCATTCTCTACGCTCATGGCAGAGGGCCTTGATTCCTTCTGGAAGGAGATGATCTCAGTTGATGCCTCTTCAAGACAAAAGTCAAGGAAAAGGGACACATGTTCCTTCATAAGGTAAAAATAAGGTTACCATGGGACCCACCTATTCTCCTCATAGGGGAAGAACCAAAACAACTGAAAATGGGTGTACAAAAAAAAAGTGTACACAGATGTCAGCAGCATTATGTGCGACAGCCAAAAGGGGGAAATGACCCAAACTTCCAGCAGTGGACGAGAGGATCAACTAAGGATGGTCTGTTCTGCCCATACCATGGGAGAGGATTCGACCACACAAAAGGGCTCCAACACGCAGGAACCCTGACCATGTCAGGCTCAGTGAGAGATGCCAGACATAGAAAGTCACATACCGGGTGGTTTCTTTTACACAAAACGTCCAGAATTAAGCAAATCCAGAGAGACAGAAAGCAGATGAGCAGTTGCCAGGGGCTGAGGAGGACAGAATGGGGAGTGACTGTTAATACTGATTGTAAGGTTTCCTTTTGGAGTGATGAAAATGTCCTGGAATTAGACAGTGTGGATAGTTTCACAACACAGCTAATGTACTAGATGCCATCAAACTGTGTACTTTAAAATGATAAATCTCATGTTATTAGTATTTTACAATACTGAAATCATTTTTTTCCACGGGGCAAAAAAAAATAGAAGAGCGGCCTGTCCCTCCCTGTTCCAGAACACAGCGTGCTTCCCTTAGGACTTTATGAGGGGCTCAGATCCCTATAGTAGTCAGCTCAGTGAACTGAAGATGAAATGAAATGATGCCTGTGTTCTATTTTCCTTTCTTGACAAGCCATCAGCTCCTTTGAGTGATGCTGGGTTTGCACATCTGGGACTGATCAAAAACCAGTGAGTCTGCAAAAACGGTGGGGGGAGTCTTCCTAGGTCGGGAGTAAGCAGACACAGAGGCACCTCCCATACATAGTAAATTACTCTGGTGACAGAGAAAAGAAATGTTCCAGCTCCCATGAGGCCAAAGAGGTCACATTCAGAGGTCCTGCCTTTAAAAGCTGGTTTTCAAATGCAACCTACAGAAAAACCCAGGTATCCAATGTGGGGTCGCTGAGGGAAGGATGAAGTGTGGGGGTCTTCAGAGGCCCATGCTCCGCTCCTGAGGCTCCAGCCCCTCCCTGTCCAGCCAGCTCTCCTTTGCAGTCCAGAGGCAGGGCTGTGGGAGCAGCTGGCATTGCTCTGGGTTCCCCAGCAGGGCCCCTGCATACTGATACAGGTACCTGTCGGCAGAGTTGATCCCAAGCCCCCATGTCAGTGTCTCCTCTCCAGCCCCACCCCTAACCAGAGCCAGGCAATTCAGACCCCACATGGCAGAAGCCTTGCCCAGAAGCAAGCTCTGAGCTGACAGTCATGTGGCCAGTCATCGGACCAGCATCTTTTTCCAGGGTCTGAGGGAGGACCCGGCTACGATGGTGGCTCTCTCCGACCCTGCCCATGTCATGTTGGGTACATGCCTTCATCACTCGGAGCCTCACTTTCCTCCTTGTAAAAAGGAGGACAGTCCAGTTCACAAATAAGTCAGTGGTGATCCATGTAAAAGCCCAGGCATGACTGGCCCACAGTAAGTACCAGATGAATGTCAGCTGTGGATAGGGCTACAAATGCGATCGCTACTTTTCCTACTCCAATTTTTTAAGAGACTGTGAGAATCAAGATCACTCTCTTCATTCTCTTCCCTGACTGCATCGTCAGGGATGGGCTGGCCCCGGCTCTGCTAACTGTGTTTGACCTGGAGCCCCTCTCAAACAAAACGATCCCTCAGGTTTGAAGGTCAGGTTCAGAGGTGGAGTTAGCAATTGGACAGAGAAGTGTCTTAAAGGAGGCAGGACTCAGCCCTTAAGTATGAAGGCTAAGTGCAGACAGATAGACCTGAGGTGACAGCACCACACACAGCCATCAAGTGCACAAAACAAATAGGCCCAAGAGTTCCCCTCTGGATCTGTCTGGAGAAGGGGGCATGCCTTTCATCCTGTCCTTCACATCCTGGCCTCTCATCTGTCAGGTTCTAGACCCTAGATGCCCTGACCCTTCTGGGGAAGGCAGGCTCACCCTAATCTGCCAGGGCAAGGAGCCCAAAGGCTCAAAGTGGAAACACACAAGCCCATTCTTGGTTGGAAGGTGAGCTGAGCATCTGTCAGCTCCCAGCTGCTTCCCTTGACCAGAGCAGTAACTCACCTTCCAGCTAACAGACACCCAATTCAAACTGGACTTCGATGAGCTGGCATTAGCCAGCTGGCTTGTCCACCAGTCCAGCCCTTTAGAGGGAGGCTCTGGGTCTCCACTGCCCAGGGGGCTGGCCCTGGCTCTTCCACTGGGGGTCGAAGATCTCCCAGACCCCGGAGCTGAGCCCTCAGCTGCCAGCGGTTCCCCCTACCAGAAGTTTATACAGATACCTACTCTAGCTGAAGAAGCCCGGGAACTCTTCCCAAACCTGTAGGAACTGGTCATGTGCCAGACCCGGACACATCCACAGCTTTATGGGGCTTTGGAGGCAGAAGGAACTGGGTCCCAGCCTCCACTCTGCCGGGACACTTCACCTCTCTGACCCTCTCAGTGCCTTCCTCTGAAATAGGGGAAGAGGAAGACTACCTGGAAGGTCTGTCGCAAACACTATCGTAAAGGGGCGTGGCTCTGTAAACTGCCCAGCAGAATGCACACACCGCCAGGATTACCTCAGCCTCCACACGTGGGCAGAACACATTCAAACTCCTGCCACATGCTCTCCACTTATTGACGCCCACGGTGTACACAAGGATGCAATAGACGCTGGCGAATTGTACAGGGAAGGCAAGAGTACACACAGCCTCAATGAGCACGATTCTGTGGTCAGACCTGCTTTGAGTCCCAGGCTCCCTAGCTTCTAGTATGTGAGGTCTCAGACAACTTGCCCTCGCTGAGACTCAGTTTCTCCATCTGCGGAAGGGCATGCCGCCGAGCACGGTTCTGAAATGCAGGAGGCGTGCACAGCTAACTTGCCTGCGCACAGTAAACCCTAAGAGATGACATCTGTTCTGGTTATTCCAGCTCCTAGGAGATTGAGGGGGTGGAGAGCACGGTGCAGAGAGAGGAATCTAAGGCACACTTACCTCCCTCCGCAGGGCTCAACCACCTCCTCGCCGGCGTCTCCTGCGCGGAGTGGCGGCGACAGCAGCACAAGCACAGCGGACAGAACGGGCAGGTCGCGGATGAGAGACTCTTGGGCCGCCGAAAGATGCAGTGGGTCCGAGGACCGTACGCGCCGCCTCTTGTAGGCTGCCCGGACCCAGGAGCCACGCCCCCGGCGGCCCTAATAGGGTCGCGCCGCCATGGCCCCGCCCCCCACCCCCACCGGCCCCGCCCCTCCCGGCCTCGCCCCACTTAAGTGCCTGGCGGACTCCGGGAGGCGCTGGCGCCTCGGGTCGGGGGCATCGCAGGGAGAGCGGGACCATCCGCGTCCTAAAAACGGCTTGCGAAAAGGAGGACGCGCTCAGTTTCCTCATCATGACCATAAAAATGGCGTTTCCATTGAGAAATTAACGGTGCACCCAGCGCGGTGCCAACCACTTTCCACCAGGGGTTTGCAAATTTACCAAATTCCACTTCTGTGCGCCTCAACTGGAAAATGGGAAAAGAGAAGCTACCTCCTTGGGACTGGCATGGGCCCCATCAACTAGGGTGTAAAATACACTTGCTAAATTTATCCCCATCCTCTACACCTGGAAAGAAAACTTCACTCTTGCCATCCCGACACACATATACACATAGACACACACTTTCCCAACGTGCAAATGAAGACAGGAAGATGTTACTGGATGAACACAGTAAAGCTGAGGCCCAGGCTAATCCTTGTCATTATTTCAGTATAGGTTCACAGGAATCCACTGAGATGGAAATGATCCCATTTCACAGATCAGGCAACTGAGGCTTGGAGAAGAGAGTGCCCCAAGTCCCTAGCCTGCAGTGCAGGTAAATGCTTCAATGAATTTAGAGCCAGAAGAAATCACCTTTGAGAGATGAGGCCAAGACCCTGGTCGGCAGAGGAAGAAAGCAAGGGCACAGGAGCTAAAGGACTCCCCAGTGCCCCCCACTTTTAATGTGGACCTACTATATGCGAGCTGGAAGAAGCACAAGCTGGAATCAAGATTGCCAGGAGAAATATCAATAACCTCAGATATGCAGATGACACCCTTATGGCAGAAAGTGAAGAGGAACTAAAAAGCCTCTTGATGAAAGAGGAGAGTAAAAAGTTGGCTTAAAGCTCAACATTCAGAAAACGAAGATCATGGCATCTGGTCCCATCACTTCATGGGAAATAGATGGGGAAACAGTGGAAACAGTGCCAGACTTTATTTTGGGGGGCTCCAAAATCACTGCAAATGGTGATTTCAGCCATGAAATTAAAAGACGCTTACTCCTTGGAAGGAAAGTTATGACCAACCTAGATAGCATATTCAAAAGCAGAGACATTACTTTGCCAACAAAGGTCCATCTAGTCAAGGCTATGGTTTTTCCAGTGGTCATGTATGGATGTGAGAGTTGGACTGTGAAGAAAGCTGAGTGCTGAAGAATTGATGCTTTTGAACTGTGGTGTTGGAGAAGACTCTTGAGAGTCCTTTGGACTGCAAGGAGATCCAACCAGTCCATTCTAAAGGAGATCAGTCCTGGGTGTTCACTGGAAGGAATGATGCTGAAGCTGAAACTCCAGTGCTTTGGCCACCTCATGCGAAGAGTTGACTCATTGGAAAAGACCCTGATGCTGGGAGGGATTGGGGGCAGGAGGGAAAGGGGACAACAGAGGATGAGATGGCTGCATGGCATCACTGACTCGATGGACGTGAGTCTGGGTGAACTCCAGGAGCTGGTGATGGACAGGGAGGCCTGGCGTGCTGCAATTCATGGGGTCGCAAAGAGTCGGACACGACTGAGCGACTGAACTGACTGAACTGAACTGTATGCGGGCAGTGCTGGTGCCCGAGGGAGTCTGTCCTCACCACGCTGCTTATTCCTGAGTGAAGACACCGTATCACTCAGTATCAGCTTTTCCCCAACAGCCCCATCCGGCCCCTGTGCTGTACAGCAGTGAGCAGGCACAGACATGCCCCTCTGGGATTGGGATCTGAGTCTGGAGTGTCAATGGTTCAGAGCACTTGGCTGGTGGGGGGAGGGAGGTGGGCAGGGAGGATGAGTTAAATATAAGGGAAGAACCTCAGTGATTGGCCAGGCATGTGTGACTAGGATTCAGAAAGCTGGAAACTCTTAAAGATTTAGGTGCAGCTCAAATTCAATTTTTAAAAAAGTTATCTTTTTAACTCATTTTATTTTCATCTTTTACTTTTCTTCCTTTTCTCAGTTTTTGAAGCATCGTTCTCAGCTCAACACTTATTCATTCAATACTTATTAAGCTCCTACTATGTGTCAAGCTCTGTCCCAAGCACTGGGCATTTAGTGGTAAGCAAAACAGACTGCTTCATAACCAGCATCCTCGGTGTGACAAAGGGCAGATCCAAGGGGAGGAGAGAGCTGTATTCCTGACAGATGCCTCTCAGGTACCCAGCCTCATACCCATCATCCTGGCAAACTCCCCCTGCTCCCAACAGCCCTCCGAAGTGGGTGCTACCACCAAGAAACTGAGTACAGAGAATGTAAGTAGCTTTCCCAAGGTTGAATAGCTCCCCAGTGGAGGTACTGGGATTTGTTCGTTTGTTTTTTCACGAGCGGAGAAATTTTATTTTACATTTACAATTTCAATTAAAATTTGGTTGAATGGCGACACTGCACCTAAGCCTTGGGACACAGGGCAGCTTTGTAAAGGCCTCGCTTCGCCCCTTCCCTCGCTGGTTCCCTGCGCGCAGGCGCGCTCCCACCTGCCACAAGGAACTGGGATTTCAACTCAGGCTCGCACCATGCACCTGCTGCCGCCTTGAGCACCATTAACCCTGGGGCTCCGGGAGGAGTAGGACGAAGCAGCTCCTGCCCCAGCAGAGGGGAAGAGAAGCGACTCAGACTGATTTCTCACGGGCCCAGCATGCAGGTGGGGGTGCGGATGGGGGTGGTCAACAACGAAACATCTCCAGTTTGGTTGACTCGGGCCTCCGCCTCCTTTGGCAGCCACTCTGTGGGCTCCTCGCTAGTTCTGGATGGCTCTGGCGACACCATCCCCAGCTCAGGTGTTCCAGGGGCGCCATTGGCAGAGTTGCAACCTGAAGGCACCTCTCTATAATGTCACCCCCAAGCCGAGGTGCCAACTCCTGTCCAGACTGGCTGCCACTGCCCCACCCTCTGCACCAAGGAACTGCCAACACCCCACCTCCTCCACTCCCTGCTTCTCCTTTCCTCTCCCTCTGTGGGATCCTCTGCATTTGTGCACCTGCTCCTTGTCTGCCCAGAGCTGCCTGCTGACTTCTGGCAAGCACTCGTGTCAGAGACCTTAGCTCCTAAACCAAGTGGCCTGAGGGGAACAGGGAGCTGGATGTGCCACAGTGTGAACCCACTAGACATTTCTCAGCAACTTCATTTCTCTCTAACATCTCAGTGGGATTAGTATTTCTCAAACGGGATGTTAGCGTCACTGCTGCTCTGTAGCAAACCATCCCAAAAGGTAGTGGCTTAAAACAACCATTTTCCTTGATACAAATGAACTTACTTACAAAACAAAAACAGACTCATAGACTTAAGAGAACAAGCTTATGATTGCCAGGGGGAAGGATGGAGAGAAGGGTACTTAGGGAGTTTGTGGCTGACATGTACACACTGCTATATTTAAAATGGATAAGCAACAAGGACCTACTATACAGCACACGGAACTCTGCTTAACGTTATGTGGCAGTCTGCATGGGAGGGGAGCTTGGAGGAGAATGTATACTTGTATATGTATGCCTGAGTCCCTTCACTATTCACCTGAAACTATCAAAGCATTGTTTGTTAATCAGCTATGCTCCAATACAGAATTAAAAGTTAAAAAAAAACCAAAACAGTAAAACCTAAAGAAAAAAGAAAGAAACATCACTGTGTTCATGGTTTTACAGGTCAGGAATGTGGGATGGGCTCTGCTGAATGGTTCTTCCTTGCCTCATCGAGTGCCTGCAGTCAGATGCTGGCTGGGCTGCAGACATTGGAAGGTCCCACCTGGCCAGATACCCAAGCTGTCATTCTCGTGGTAGGAGCTCCATGCGGCCTTTCCAGGCAGTCAGACTTTTTACTTCCCCTAGAGCAAGCCTCCCAAGAGAACCAGGCAAAAGATGCAGGACCTTTGATGGCCTGGCGGTGGAAGAACGTCACTGCTCCCACACCTTTGGTCAAAGCACAGAAGAGAGGGCACAGACCAAACTTTTCAACAGGTACAGATCAGAGAATCTGCAGGCTCGTTTTAAATCCTCCCCAAGTTTTAAAGCAGATACAACAGGGAATTCCCTGGTGGTTCAGGGATTGAGACTCTGTGCTCTCACTACATTAGGCCCCGGTTTGATCCCTGGTTGGGGGACCAAGATCCCAAAAGCCATGTGGTGTGGCCAAATCAATTAATTAAAAAAACAGACACAATATGTGAAAACAAACAGTGCCTGGCACCAAGCAGACATTCAGTGAGAGATAACCAGTCCTTCTTAGGGGAAGGAGGGGCTAGATGGACGAGTTTGAATCCTGGTTCCACCAGCTCTGTGTATTTGTTTAAGTCACCTGACCTTTCTGAGCTGCAGTCGCCTCCCAGGCTGGCTCACCCAAGGGGCAGTTTGTGCCCAGGTCTGTAGCTTTCTGGAACCAGCAGGGCTGAGTTCAAATCTTGGCTCCTCCACCTCCAGGCCTGGCCTTTGTTCAGCTTCCTGTGTGTAAAATGGGGTGATCATAACAGCATCTTTCTCGCCCATGGCTGCCATGAGCATTAAATGGTTAATATAAGGAAACTAGTCAGACAGGGTCTGGCGCTTAGCAAGTATTAGTTAATATTACTGTTATTAGGGCCAACAGAGTACAAAGAGAGAGGTTTGATTTCCATCAACTTTT
The DNA here is from genome assembly GCF_014754425.2 of Oryx dammah. Classification (NCBI taxonomy): domain Eukaryota; kingdom Metazoa; phylum Chordata; class Mammalia; order Artiodactyla; family Bovidae; genus Oryx; species Oryx dammah. The sequence goes on from NW_024070197.1 coordinate 53,618,246, forward strand.
CCATCGTTGTGCAATCTTAGACTTTGATTTCCAAAAAACTGCATTTCAATTCAAATAAAATGGTGTGTCATGGGCAACGTGGACTCCTGGGAAGTCCTGGATGGGAAAGAACTGAGAGGCACCCAAGGGTCCTCTTGGAAAGGGACTGGCTACATACATCCGTGGGAATCCCAGCAAAGGAACCTACGTGCCACCCAGGCAGCAGTCAAGTCATGGAGACTTTGAGACCAAGGAAAAGGCCGTCTGGTCATAATGAAGCCCAGGTTGGAAAAAGGAATGCTCGGGCCTGGAGAGGTTCCATCCTCTTGTCCGCCTGGTCTCTCAGAACCAAGTGGGCTGATGCGAGGACCACACACGTCTGCAGAATAGAGGGGTTTGCAGATGGCCACGAAAGTTTAATCATCCACAGCAAAGATCAGAGTCTCTCTTTCCTGTCTCTCGAGGTGGCTGCCATAGAACTGACGGGTCTTGAACTCACACCAATGTCTTCTTACCAGCTGTTTCCATTGGAGTCTCCCTGAGCTGGACACCAAGCACCAGGGTTGGGGAGTTCCAGCTTCTTGTTTGTTCCTGCCACACCCATTTAGCAGCTGCACAAAGCCACTGAGCCTTAAGCATCAAAGACCTCTAACAACGTGAGTCAAGGAGACACGGGGGTACCATTTTGTGATGGGTATTAGCTTAGAAAGAAGAATCAAAAGAGTAGGAAAGGTGGAGACCCCTCTGTGCTGACAGGTGCCAGTTCTGTGGCCCTCTGGGATCTCAGTGGGATGGGTTTGCTTGACTTGTTGGAGAGGAAGGGCCCAAGGGTGATCCACATCTTATACTGGCAGGTGGCTCTTGGTGGGGGATGTAAATCTAGGGGAAGATCTTGATCAATTGAAGCGGCATGTAACAGAAACCCACTTGAGGTAGCTCAATCACAGAAGGGGGTTTCTTGGTAGGATACTGGGTTGCTGTAGAATTCAAGGACAGCCAAGACCCTCAAAGAATGAGAGTTAGTCCCGGAAGCGTGCTGTCAGAACTTTCTGTGCAGCTCTCACCCCTCACAGCAGGGGTCCCTTCCCTCTCCCTCTGCAGCCTGGCCTTGCTCATCGCCTGTGGTCATGGCCAGCCCACCAGCATGGGAGCTCACATCTCCCTTGTTCCAGGGACCAGCGCAGGGTGTACCCAGTTGTCTCCCAGTTCCAACTTCCTAGAGAGAGGAATCTGACTGGCCCTGTTGGGAGGAGATGTCACTTCACAGTCAAGGCCCCAAAGTGCCTGGGATTTAATGTCCCTGAGACATTGGCCAACCATGGCTAACAGGGCTGGGGGTGTAAATACCCCAGACCCTGCACTCTCAGCTGGGATGACTCAGAGGTGGATGTTTCCCAGAAGATTCTCTAGCTGGTCACACAGCAGTCATCAGCTTAATGCTATATACATTACATTCCTGCCCTTCCTGCATCACTAGACTTATCTCCTTGTATTCCTTGTGAGTGCGTGCAGTCAGTCATGTCTGACTCCTTGAGATCCCATGGACTGCAGGACTCCAGGCTCCTCTGCCCATGGGATTTTCAGGCAAGAATAATGGAGTGGGTTAGCCATTTGCTCCTCCAGGGGATCTTCCTGACTCAGGGATTGAACCCAGGTTTTCCTGCACTGGCAGGCAGATCCTTTACCAACTGCACCACCTGGGAAGCTCCTGTATTCCTTCCACATCTCAAATAAGCTGCCTGCCCTCAAATCTTCAGCTCAGCATCTGCTTCTGGGAACCCTAACTATGACAAGGACCTGAAGGTTGGGAAGGCGAGCCCAGGAATCTCTGTTCGCTGAGGACATCTGTGCATTCATTCTTCTAGCCACTATTAGCTGAGCACCTTCTGCATGCCAACATGTGGGCCAGTATAGAAGAAGACCAGGAAAGAGCCGAGAAAGTCTAGCCATGTAAAGAGAGGAGGGCTTTTTACAAGAAGAAATTGGGAAGCCAAAGGCTGAGCTGTGGTATTATTTAACTATATAAAAACGATGACTCACGTAGGAAAAGTGAACACCAAGTCCCAGAATACGATGGGCACCCCCTTAAAGTTCGAGAGAGGTAGTTTTGAGCAAATGAAAGGAATTCTTCAGCCAACAGTGAAGAGCAAATTTATCCACCTTGAGTTACCCCACAAGAAGTAATACAAGCAGAAAATGTAAATAGATTTTTAAAAATAAATGAATGCTGGAGTTCATTTTTCATTCTATTTGATGACATTTACTGAGGACTTTCTTTGGACCAGGAATTCCGGAAAAAAAAAAAAAGAGAGAGAGAGAGAGAGATGAATAAAGCAGACATGAGACAAGCCGTTTGACGGAGGGACCCCGGGTGGATGGTCAATGCGTCCTCTGTGCTGAGGGCAGCAACAGGGATCTAGAGGCTTCCAAGGAGCCCAGAGCGGGCGGGTGTCTGGACCGAGGAGTGAACGGAGGCTTCACAAACAGACGTGATGCAGGGCCAGCTGCAGGTTATGGAAAGGTAATTAGGACAGACTGAGGAAGAAAAAGAGGTGATGTGTCAGCTCCTATGAGTGGGAGGCCCGGGAAGAGACAGGTTCAGATACGCCCGCGACCAGGACCTCAGAGAAGATGGTCACCACCCCTCCCCTCCACTGCCCTGACCTCCCCCTCCTCTCTGGGCTCTGCCTGGCACCTCTGGTCAGTCCATGAGGCAGAGTAGGTGGCCACTGGTAGCTATGATTCAACAGGTCACACCTCCTGCCTGGCTTCAAATTGAGAAGCAAAATCCCAGGGAAAGACATGATTAGCTGGGCTCAGGCCACACGTCCACCTTGGCAGATGCTGCCATGCCCTGTCCTGTCAGCTGCCGGCACAGACACTCCTTTGCCCTGGGCATGGCACAATATCAGCATGGAATCACACTAATAACTTAATAAGAACTGGAGTGTAAATACCCCAGCTCCTGCACCCCTCAGGGTGATGATACTGGCTCCCAGAGACTCCCGGGGCTACACTCCAGGTGCTGAGGTGGTAGCTGGTGTGATGCCCACCCTCTGTTGGCCCTTTCCCTCCTCTCCCTCCTCCTGGTATTTCCTGGGATCATCTCCTCAATAAACTACTTGCACTCACATCCTGTTTTGGAGTCTGTTTAGGGGGAATGCAAACCAGGACACCCAGACATCACTGCAACCCTGTGACCGAGGGACAGGACCTGGTTAGTGGTGTTCACCCAGCGGCCAGGGCAGACAGAGTCAGTGATCCGAGCAGGGGAGGAACAGCTGCCCCAAGGAAGCAGACAGATGGGCAAGAGAGATAGGCAGAGAGATGGCCAAGACAGGTCTGGAAGGATGAACAGGAGACACAGGGACCACGGTGGAGAGGTGAGGCTGGCGGGTGGGGATCTGAGTGAGCCTTCTGAGCAGTGTGGACTTGAACCTAGGGGGAGAGAATGAGGAGCCCCAAAAGGCAAGACTCGCATCTGGGGCAGATCCTGGGGCATCCTTGGGGAGACAGCCTGGGGCCAGGGGAGCTGGGATGGAGGTTTTGGGGGAACTCCTGGCACCAAAGAGGATGGTGAACCACAGCCCCCCACAGCTCTCTTCCACTCTGGGTGCCTGGGTGCTGGGTGAGCCCTGAGCTCACAGTAGAGAACTAGGTACCCAAGCTTGTCGTCTATTGCGTGCTCTCCAGGAGTCCCATCCCCCATCCCTCATGCTGGCGCTCTCAGGAGGCACCTGGGGCATCTTCGTCAAATGGGAGGAAAACTGAGAGTCACCCACATAAATAAGTGGCCCAGGCTAACACAGTAAGCGATGCAGAGGCTGGGAGCCCGTGGATTCCAAAACCTGACCTTCTAACAAATCGGTGGTAATTTATCATCAACAGGTCCAATGCAGCCTCTCTCTCTCCCGCTCCCTCCCTCCCTCCCTTTCTGTCTCTTCCTGAATCTATTCAGGCCCTGAGTCCCAACTGTGAGCTTCCCGCTAGCAAGGGATACCTCCTGAAGCAAGAAGGTAGTCAGACAAGAGTCAGGTTAGTCAGTTCGGTCACTCAGTCGTGTCTGACTCTTTGCAACCCCATGGACGGCAGCACGCCAGGCCTCCCTGTCCATCACCCACTCCCAGAGTTTACTCAAACTTAAGTCCATTGGGCCGGTGATGCCATCTAACCCTCTCATCCTCTGTCGTCCCCTTCTCCTCCCACCTTCAATCCTTCCCCACATCAGGGTCTTTTCCAATGAGTGCGTTCTTCACATCAGGTGGCCAAAGTATTGGAGTTTCAGCTTCAGCATCAGTCTTTCCAATGAATATTCAGGACTGATTTCTTCTAGGATGGACAAGAGTAGCCCATGAAATTCTTTGATTAGAAAGTGCTGGACCCTTCAGGGAGCTTTTTGTTACAGGATTTGGGATGGAAATGCTTTCGTGGTCTTGAAGTATAAACAACTACCCTGGAACGCTCATGAACCCTTCCTCCTCAGCCAAGGAAAAGTTTATAAGAAGTGATAAGGTTGCCAAACCATCACCGCCCAGACAACACAGTGTGTGGCCATCCTGGGGCCATAATGCCAGCTTCCCAAGGCTGTCTCCATGCTAGATCCCTTGAACCACAAAATTCCCTAGTAGTGACAGAATGCTCAAGTTGCCTCCAGATAGCTCATCTCTCTTCTTCCTTAAAAATAGGAAGATTTTTTAATGTCGCTTAGCTAAAGGATGATACTTCCCAGCTAGCCTCACACCTTCTCTTGTCTGTAGAACTACATCTAAGTGTGGCTTCAAGGAAGTCTCCCTCAAGGGAGACTTCAGTGTTCTTCTTCCTTCCTGCCTGGAATATGCATATGATGGCTGGAATGCAGCAGTCACTTTAGACCACGAGGTATGGTGGGAACAGAAGACTTTAGTAGTGGCACCTGGCCATCTATGACTAACATAGGTTTCTATATCAGTCCCACTACCTACCTCAGATTTCTGTTACATAAAAAGATAAATAAATTTTTATCCTGATTTAGGTGAGGAGGAGGGGTAGGATTTTTATTCCTCCCCAATACTTACATTGGATAACATCTTTAGTTTAAACCTGATAACAGATCTAATGTTTGAACAGGGGAGTTTATTTTTTGTTATTCTTTCTTTGTTTTTATTCTTTGGGATTATCCATCTGGAACCTCTTCATTCTTGGAGGCAAACAACAAAATGGAAGTATGATAATATCTTTACAAAAAGGGGGAGACTATGTTTCACAATTTTGTGAGACTCGTTGCTCATGCTGTTTTTGAAATCATTAACCTGGAACAGGGCAAACCCATATCCGAAATACGCCTAGGCTGCCACCGTCACCAAGGTTCCTGCCTGCTTCTCTCCTCTCTGATATTCCAGGAGCAGAGCCAGGGAACCCTGATGACCGTGGCTGAGAATGCCTCGGAAGCACAGCTCTTCTGGCGACTGCTGCATTGGTGATTGCTTTCTCTCCGGTGACAATCAGGCTTTTCCAGAGCAGGCTGGGCCCTGGGTATCACACCCAGGGTGTGGCGTTTCCGGAAGATTCTAAACCTTCCTGTCAGCCTGCAGATGGAGCCAAGCATCCCAATGCTGCCTATTCGCTCATGAACAGCATCCCCTAGTGTGTTTGCTATACCCTCCATGTCAGCCCGGGGGACTGAGGGATGAAAAGAATGGAAACCTGTCTCCCCTCCAGACCCCAGCATGGGAACCCCTCCTGCTGGAGAGGACCTGAGCCTCCAGATATCCTACTGGACACTGAAGCCAAGCTCCGTCCTTCTTGTCTTGAGATCCTGGGCAAGTGCCTTGATTTTCCCATCCTCGTTTCTCCATCTGTGAGATGAGAATAGTAACAGACCCTCTTGACAAAGCCTTTGTAGTGTTTTGTTTTTTTTTTTCTGTTTTTGGCTGCACAGCTCAGGATGCAGGATCATAGTTTCCCGATCAGGACTGAACCAACATTCCCTGCAGTGAAAGCTTGGAGCCTTAACCACTGAACCGCCAGGGAATTCCCCAGAGCCGCTGCAGTAAACGAGTTAACTGTTGGCGTCATCCCTTTGCTCCATGTCCTCTGAGTTGTCAACACTACTATTTTTATAAATATCATCCAAGTTGAGCACTATTGCCTATGGGACACCTCCCTTAATCTCCCCCGCCCTAGGAAACAGTCAAATAAATGGAGTTTCTGGTCAAAGTTGGGAAAGCAGGGTAAATCAGTGTATCTGCATCCTGGGGTGTGCCAGAACAAATGACCACAAACTGGGTGCCTCAAAATAACAGAAATGTGTTCTCTCACAGTATCTGAGGCCAGAGTCTGAAATCGAGGGGTCAGCAGGGCTGGACTCCCTCTGAGCCCTGAGAGGAGGATCCTCGCTCTTCCCCTCCAGCTTCTCATCTGCCCACTGTGTCCCCTGCTCTCTGCACACAGACACCAAGTCACAGTGCATTAGGGCCACCCTGATCCAGTAAGAGCTTCACCTTATTACACCTACAAAGCCCTCTTTCCCATGAGTCTTGGAAGGATGCTGTTCCCTTGACCCTAAACTGTGAGACCAAGAATATGGCAGAAGGATGCTGGGCCAGGCCTTAAGGATCTGGCAGCTTCCACTTCTTCCTTATGCGACACTTGTTCTTGGGAGCCCACCGCCATGCCAGGAGGAAGCCAAAGCTGCCCCCAGGGAGGGGAGCTGGCAGGCAGCACCAATGTGCAGTCATGAATGCAGGTCCTTCAGACCCAGCAAAATGATTGACTGGTGATGCTCTGAGTCATTAAGTTAGGGGGTGCTTTCTTATTCTGCAATCGGTGACCAGAACAGGGAGGGGTGATCCACTCTTTCCTGTTACAGGATGGGGCTGGGCACACAGTGGGCACCAAATGTTCAGGGACTGAAATACAATCATCTCTGACTCCCAAGAAACTACTCAACAATGACAACAACTGGAGGCATTCATACCCTGTGATCTATTATTATACAAAACATGCCCGGGTTCTGTGCTCCTTCTTGCCTAAACCAAGACAAATTGAGATTATTTCCAAATGATGGGGTGGCTTCTGTGTTCCTATTAAATAATGGCCCTCATGGAAGACAGACTTCCGGAGGCCCTGGCAGGTGAGTCAGTGAGACCTGCAGGTGCACAAGTTCCAGCGGGTCTCTGACCCGGGGCCAACTGCCAGGACGGCCTCACCCTGCACACACGTGTTCCAGGTCGGTGTCGTCGGCTGGATAACTCGGGTCTGCTGCTGACTGGGTCCCGCTTTCCACTCAGGCCAAAGCTGGAGAGGTCTCCTCCGGGGAGTCACGGCCATGTGGTCAGTGGCACAGGGACCCCGCATCCTCGCCCCCCTGTGTCTCCAGCCCTCAGCTCATCACCAGGGGGAGTTTAATGCTCCTCCCTTGGGCCGGGCCTGGCCGTGTGGTTTTACTCTGGACAACAGGCTGTGGGGGAAGGGATGGGGCACCCACTCCAAGCCTGGGACCCTCGGGGTCTGCAGTTTCTGCTCTTGGTCTCTCAGACCCAGAGACAGGTATGCTATGGGGAAGCCCGGTCTAGCCCACAGGAGGATGAGAGGATGGGGTGGGGGTGGCCAAGGACCCCAGACTGTGCCTGAGCTGCCAGCCAGGCCCCACTGCCAGGCACCTGGGCAAGTGGCCTTGGACCCCTAGCCCTAGCCAAGGTATCAGTCATCTGCAGTGAGAGCACAAAAGAACCACCCCACAGAGCATGAGAACGCACGGCGTTGTTTGAGGTACCGACAAACTGGGATGCTCTGTTACACAGCAAAGGCTGACCGAAGCAGAGCACGCCACGTGGTGACATGCCTGGTCAAGGAGAGAATGAACGGGGAGCCACATTTCCCCTCCAAACAGCCAGCTGTTTGGAGTATTTTGTACTTCTCTTATGGGCTGAACAGGGTCCTCTCCCAAAATGCGTACCTTGAAATCGGTTAAAAAGAAAACCACAGGCCCAAAGTGGTGTCGCCTGAGCGAAGGCCTGAGGCAGCAAACCTAGACTTCGTCTTTCGTGTTGAGTTCGGGCTGCGCTGGGTGTCTGTCATGACGTGCAGACTCTTCTCGTTGTGGTGTGCGCTGGCGCCTCATCGCGATGCCTGTGCTTCTCCTGCCGTGGAGCAAGGCTCCAGAGTATGGGCTTAGTAGCTGTGGCGCACAGGCTTAGTTGCCTCGCAGCATGTGGGACCTTCCAGACCAGGGATCCAACCCACGTCCCCTGCACGGGAAAGCAGATTCTTAACCACTGGACCACCAGGGAAGTCCCAAACCGAGACTTCACATCTGGCTTGACTGCCGTCTCTGGCTCCTCCCTGCCGTCTCTGGCTCCTCCCTGCCATGGACGTTCCCTTCCCCTCGAAGGCTCTGTGATAAGCTGAGTAACACCCCCAGGAGAAGCACAGCCTGATCACTGAAGCCTGGAATGCATCAATGAGACGGGTGGGTGGCATCACTGACTCCATGCACGTGAGTCTGAGCAAACTCTGGGAGATGATGAAGGACAGGGCAGCCTGGCGTGCTGCAGTAAATGGGGTCGCAAGGAGCTGGACACAACTGAGCAAAAAACAGCTGATGCATCAGTCTCCTAGGGCTGCTACAAACAACCAAAAACGGAGGTGGGGTGTAAAACAACAGAGACTTGTGCTCTCAAAGCTCTGGAGGCCAGAAGTTCAAAATCCAGGCATCGGCAGGGCCATGCTTGCTCCAAAACCCTCAGGGAGGATGAAGTCCACGCCTCCTCAGCTTCCACCGGTCTTGACGATCCTCGGGCTTCCTGGGTTCTACATTCCTCCCATCCCTGACTCCGAAGTCACAAGGCTGTCTTCCCTGGGTGTCTGTGTCCAAATTTCCCTCTTTTTACAAGACACCAGTGACTGGATGGGGGCTACCCCACTCAGGTAGGACCTCAACTTGATTACATCTGCAAAGACCCCATTTCCAAATAAGGTCATGTTCTGAGGGCTGAGTGGAGATGAAATTTGGGGGAACACTAGTCCAGTCACCACACTTTGTAGGAGGGGCTTTATTAAGGTGATTAGGATCTGGGAATGAAGAACTACTCTGAATTATCCTGTGGGTGTAGTGTGATCACAAGGGTCCTTTTGAGAGGCAGGGAGGCAGGGGTCAGAGGAGAAGGAGGTGTGAGGCAGAATCAGAGGGACGTACTCCGAGGATGGAGGAGGGGGCCATGAGCCAAGGGATTCAGGAAACAGATTCTCTCCTGGAGTCTCCAGAAGGAACCCTGACTAGTCCAGTGGGACCCTTTCAGGCTTCTGACCTCCAGCCCAGCAGGACAGTAGGTTTGTGCTGATTTATGTGGCTGAGCAGTAAAGGACCTGCCTGCCAACGCAGGAGATGCAACAGACGTGGGCTTGACCCCTGGGTCAGGAAGGTCCCCTGGAGGAAGGTATGGTGACCCACTCCAGCACCCTTGCCTGGGGAATATCATGGACAGAGCAGCCTGGAGTCCATGGGGTCGCAAGAGCTGGACACGACTGAGCATGCACGTTTCATTTCACATGCTGTTTTAAGTCTCTAAGGTTGGGGTCACTTACTACAGCGGCCATAGAACATTAACGCAGGTCCCATGATTCACTGTGATTGCAAAAGGGTATCTGGGCGGCCACGGAGCTAGGCCACAGCCTTCTGCGATGCCCCTTGCAGGGTGAATCAACCAGGGCGCAGGGAATGGCTTCCAGGCAGCGTGGCTCGCAGACCACATAGCCCTCAGCACAGCCTGAGTCATCTGCTCCAAGAGCTGCTTCCTTGGAGCCTCTTTACCAGAAATGTCCTGGGTTCATCTGGTTATTTTTCTAGCAATCATGTAACATGTTCCAGATGTAGGAATTGGATGGGGGCCAGCCCTAGGCTTTGTCCTGGTGGGCAGCAGCCGCCCTCCACCATCAGGGAAGCCCTGGACAGCCTGCATAAGCTGGGACCAGACTGAACGTGACCATGGCCAAGGCATCTTCATGCTATCCTCCTCCACGTGCTTCTCACCCCTGTGGGAGAGGCAGCTACGCTCACTCCACTTCCGCTCAGAGGTGTGTGCTTATCTTCTAGAATAGGGTGGGTGGGGTGGTGCGGGGAGTGGTAACTAGTTTAAACTTGACAATAAGCAGTGCCCCAGTCTCTGTCCCTTGACAGCATCTCTGCTCATTTGCAGAGTCTCAGGTCACTTGTCTGAGATGTGCCATCTGGAGCTTCTCATGGGTGCATCTTTCTCGACTCTCTCCTTCCTACAATGATGCTTCATGGGGCAGGAGCTGTTTCGGGTCTTTGTGGTTTTGCTGGGGCAGGGGTAATCCACTCAACCCCCAGATCTTTTTACAAGACACTGGAGCCAAGATTAGGGTCCTGTGGCTGCCAGAACAAATGACCACATACTGGAGGGGGTGCAGAAGGGATGCTTAAGACAACAGGAATTGATGTTCTCGCAGTTCTGGTGGCCAGGAGTCTGAAAACAAGGTGTGGCTGAGGTATGTCTCCCTCCTAAGGTTCTGGAGAAACCTCTCCTGCCCTTTCCAGTCTCCGGTGGCTCGGGGGTTCCTCTGGCCGCTTCTCCTTAGCCTCTGCCTCCGTCCTCACCCGGCCCCTCCTCTTCTCAGAGGGACACTGGTCACTGCACGTAGAGCCCACCTGGGTGATCTCCTCTTGAGATGGGCCACTTGATCACATCTACAGACTTTTTCCAAACAAGGTCACATTTGCCGGTCTGGGGGTCAGCGCATGGACACAGCTTTTTACCAGCCCCCCATCAACTCTACAGCAACACTACTTGGGCTCAGCTCTGGCTATTCCCTCTTAACCAGGCCACCCCACAGCAGCCTGGACACACAGTGCTGCCCCATGTTGGAGCTGAGCCTGCACGTGGTTGTTAGGGGAAGCACACTGACTGAACCCACACACAGGCCATGCACTGCAGTAAGCATTGCATGGGATGTTTTACAACAGGAGATCCTGGTAAGGAACGTGGAACTAATAAGCCACCACCACTGGAAAGAGTTTGGGAAAGGTCAAAAGGAAACACCACACGTCCTACTACCTTTCAGAATCCGTGCTGGCATCCTTCCTGGCTGAGCAATGCATGCACCACCAGGAAGGACCGACCCAGAATGACCAGCCAGAGACAACCCGGAAACTAATCCCATCACTATGAAACCCAAGGCTGAGCCATGTGGCAGAGCAGCTCTCCGGGGTCCCCTCACCCTCCTGCTCTCCGACTGGGTGCCCCTTCCCAAAAATGTCTCTTGCTTTGTCAGCACACGTGTCTCCTCTGACAGTTCATTTCCTAGTGTTAGACAAGCGCTTGAAAATGGGTCCGCCATCCTGCAACATGGTCGTCTCCCCTCCGTGTGGCACTGGGGGTAGCTCCGAGTCCTTCTGCTTTCTGCCTCCCCCTTAATTTACCTTCCTCCATCAACTTTGGGGGGATGCAAAGGGGCAGCTCAGGACATGCCTCCCCACTTCTTTCTCATCCCTCGCCTCACCCAGCTGAAGCTGGGAAGGAGGGATGCCCCTTTGGCAGACCCTGAATTTTATTCCCCTCTGGCTGGTTATCAGCTTGAAGGTCAAGTTCAATGGGCCTCTTTCGTTGTTGTTGTTTTGATTTTCAACATTGTGTTAATTTCAGGTGCACAGCAAAGTGATTCATTTATACATATGGATATATTGCTTTTCAGATTCTTTTCCATTATAGATTATTAAAAAATACTGAGTATAGTTTCTCAATAAAGGACAGAAATGGTATGGACCTAACAGAAGCAGAAGATATTAAGAAGACGTGGCAAGAATACACAGAAGAACTGTACAAAAAAGATCTTCATGACCCAGATACTCATGATGGTGTGGTCACTCACCTAAAGCCAGACATCCTGGAATGTGAAGTCAAGTGGGCCTGAAGAAGCATCGCTACCAACAAAGCTAGTGGAAGTGATGGAATTCCAGTTGAGCTACTTCAAACCCTGAAAGATGATGCTGTGAAAGTGCTGCATTCAAGATGCTGCCAGCAACTTTGGAAAATGCAGCAGTGGCCACAGGACTGGAAAAGGTCAGTTTTTAACTCCAATCCCAAAGAAAGGTAATGCCAAAGAATGCTCAAACTACCGCACAATTGCACTCATCTCACATGCTAGTAAAGTAATGCTCAAAATTCTCCAAGCCAGGCTTCAACAATACATGAATTGTAAACTTCCAGATGTTCAAGCTGGTTTTAGAAAGGCAGAGGAACCAGAGATCAAAATGCCAACATCCGCTGGATCACTGAAAAAGCAAGAGAGTTCCAGAAAAACATCTGTTTCTGTTTTATTGACTATGCCAAAGCCTTTGACTGTGTGGATCACAAGAAACTGTGGAAAATTCTTCAAGAGATGGGAATCTCAGACCACCTGACCTGCCTCTTGAGAAATCTGTATGCAGGTCAGGAAGCAACAGTTAGAACTGGACATGGAGCAACACACTGGTTCCAAGTAGGAAAAGGAGTACGTCAAGGCTGTATATTGTCACCCTGCTTATTTAACTTATATGCAGAGTACATCATGAGAAATGCCAGGCTGGATGAAGCACAAGCTGGAATCAAGATTGCCGGGAGAAATATCAATAACCTCAGATATGCAGATGACACCACCCTTATGGCAGAAGGTAAAGAAGAACTAAAGAGCCTCTTGATGAAAGTGAAAGAGGAGAGTGAAAAAGTTGGCTTAAAACTCAACATTCAGAAAACGAAGATCATGGCATCTGGTCCCATCACTTCATGGTAAATAGATGGGGAAACAGTCGTTAACAGTGTCAGATTTTATTTTGAGGGGCTCCAAAATCACTGCAGATGGTGACTGCAGCCATGAAATTAAAAGACACAACGGCAACCCACTCCAGTAATCTTGCCTGGAAAATCCCATAGACAGAGGAGCCTGGTAGGCTGCAGTCCATGCGGTCGCACAGAGTCAGACACAACCGAAGCGACTTAGCAGCTCTTTGGAAGAAAAGTTAGACAGCATATTAACCTAGACAGCATATTAAAAAGCAGAGACGTTACTTTGCCAACAAAGGTCCGTCTAGTCAAGGCTACGGTTTTTCCAGTAGTCATGTATGGATGTGAGAGTTGGACTATAAAGAAAGCTGAATGCCAAAGAATTGATGCTTTTGAACTATGGTGTTGGAGATGACTCTTGAGAGTCCCTTGGACTGCAAGGAGATCCAACCAGTCCATCCAAAAGGAAATCAGTCCTGAATATTCATTGGAAGGACTGATGCTGAAGCTGGAACTCCAATACTCTGGCCACCTGGTGTGAAGAACTGACTTATTGGAAAAGACCCTGATGCTGAGAAAGACTGAAGGTGGGAGGAGAAGGGGACGACAGATGAGGTGGTTGGATGGCATCACCTACTCATGGACATGAGTGTGAGTAAATTACGGGAGTTGGTGATGGACAGGGAGGCCTGGCGTGCTACAGTCCATGGGGTCACAAAGAGTTGGACACGACCGAACTGAACTGAATAGTTTCTTGTGCTATATAGTAGGCCCGTCTTGTGTATCATCTTCAGGAGTGGAACTGCAGGGTCATATGGCAGTTCTGTTTTTCTGTTTTTAAGGGACCTCCAGACTGGTCTCCACAGTGGCTGCACCAGCTCACATATTCGCCAACGGTGGAGGAGGGTTCCCTTCTCTCCACATTGCCACACCGTCTTCAGCATTCACTGTTTGTAGACTTTCTGGTGATAACTGGCTCTTAATGCATAAGTGGGAGCTAAAGGGAATTAGAAGACCCTTTGTCTTTATCCGAGTCCACTTTCAGGCCTCTGATCTCTGATTCCAAGCAAGACTCGGACTCCTCTCTCCTGCTGAGCTCCTGAAGCATTCCTGGTCCCCCAGAGGCAGACAGGAGCCTCAACTGACAAAGGGAAGTGTCAGGGACCCTGAAACACAAAAGAGGAAGGTTCATCGCCAAGTTCTCATTTGATCCCCTTTCACTACTAGCAGGGCCTGCACTTACCCAGCCTCACCAGCAGGGGGCTGCAGAGGCGTTTTGAAATCAACCCTATTGGAGGTCAACTTCAAATCTGATAAACCACACAGCTGATCAGGTTCCAACAAATGTCTACAATGAAAGACTACAATCACAAGTAGAATGTTTCCACCGCTGCTGGAAGGGCTGGAGCCTCAGTTCACTAGCCACAAAGTGGAGCTGGTAACAGTGGGGACCTCACAGGGGACCTCCTCATCTGGAAAGAGCAGATGAACCAATGCAGGTAAAGCTCTGAGTGTAGTGCCTGGAGCCTTGTCCTTCACGGCCCCACCAAAATATGCCCTAAAATTTGTACACTGGAGAGATATCAGCTAACCCAAGAGCTGGACTCAATGATGAGAACTGGAAAACACTAGTTAGAAGTGTGCTTTGGCTGAGGAAGTTTTGGAGCATGGAACACACGGCTCTGGAGAGAAGCTTAGCTCAAGGGGAGGGAGGAGAAGCATGGTGGGGGAAAGGTGAGCCAAGGGGAGCTCGTCGTTCCCAGGGACAGGGCTTTCAGCAGTCAACTCATTTCCCCCAAATTTCCAGAACTCTCCATTCTGCCCTGCCGGGGTCCAGCCCTGGTGGATCCAGGGTAATTCGAAGCGGGGATGGCATGGGTGAGGAAAAACTTATTTATTAATATAAGATTAGATTAGGAAGAAATAGTGTAGTAGGAGAATTAAGTGGAGAAAAGAGGCTGAATGACTTGGTTTATGTGGAAAGCTAATAAAGTTCCAGACAAGGAGCTTGCACCATCTACGTTAGGCCACCAGCATCCTCTTGAATAGCGGGGGGTACCCCACCTTGGGCTCCCTCTCGCGTGGTTCTTAGAAGCTGGGGCAAGTAAGTAGACATGGCGAGCCTCCACGCCCCAGATGGGAATTCAGCCAGAAAAGGAGTAAGACACGGGGGAACCAGTCTTCCCAGGACTGGCCCGGCCTCTATTGTCTAGAAAGGCCCTTTATACCTTTTTGATTGTACATAGAGATCAATGGGTAATATAAAGTTATGCAGTGTCAGCAGCCCTGACTCTTATCAAAACCAGGCTTTCTCTCTACATACCTAATTGTATACACAAGTCTTAGGTGATTTACATCATCTTCTAGCCAGAGGGCCAATTAACATTTTACAGCCTTTTTTCTGATAAGGGTTTGTCAACCAGAAGACTTATTTGTATTGATCTTCCCAAAGTCTGGTGCCACTCTCAGCACTAAATAAAGTTACATTCTTACATAGCAAGGACACAAGAGGAGTGCAGTGATATATAACAAAGAAAAGTAATTAACTCAAAAGTCTAGTGTTGCTAACATAAAAACTACTACATTCCTATTTCTATATCCCTATTACATTGATTAATATACTTCAGGTGTCTAAAAGATAAAGACTATGGAGGCCTGGCAGCAGTCATTGAGTCAACAGTGAAAACCCATCACCAATATGATTTTTAGCTCTTAGAAAAGGCTCTGTATTTTAAGATGCTTTAAGCTTTGTGCCTCTTGTGGTTGGGGGGCTGTAAACAATCCACAAATTATAAAGTCTCTAACTGTCAGGCAAGTTAGAGAGCCATCAGAGGGGTTTGAGCTGAGACACTCCTTTTGCAGGAGACTGTTAACTGAAGCCCTGAGTTAACTCTTTCCAGAGAAAAGTGGTGGTGTGCAGGCAGACTCTGGTTTTTGGGGGGTAGATGTTCAGGAAAACTCAGGGGGAACCCCTGAAGCTAGATCACGCCTTTGCATTTTGTCTGGCTTCCTTCCCCATGACCATTGCCACGGGTGGGATTCCTCACGCTGGCTCCCGGCACTGCCCCTCTGAGAATTAGAACCACAGACTCCACACTTGTGAGCTGAGGGAATAAGATGCTCTTGGCTTCCAGTGTGGGATTATTCTGTTTCCTAACTGGTAACCAGAAGCAAATCCAAATATGCATTATTATTATTATTATGACCTTTTCCTTAACGAATTATCTCATGATGGGGCTCATTATTTTAGGGAAAACGGCTACTCTCTTTCTGTGTGTGTGTCATAACTCTTTTTTTTTTTTCAAAAGAAGACTTTTTTATTGTAAAAACTGATTAAAGTACATATTCCTAACTAAAAAAGTCGCTACTTTCTAAACATCTCTAATAAAATTTCAACTTTTAAACTACCTACAATGACAGAGATGAGTTAGAATCAGACAAGCTATGCAACTAATCTGAAAGAAGAGAAGAAAAAGTGAGAAAAAAGTAACAAAGAGGAGGTAAAACAAATGGAAAACAAACAGCAAGATGGCAGGTTTTAACTCAACAATGTTATTTATATTAAATGTAAATGATCTCAATACTCCAATTAAAATACAGAGATTGTCAGACTGTACAAAAAAGACACAATTATATGCTGTCTATAAGAAACTAACTTTATATACAGACATACAGAGAGGTTGAAAACAAAGGGAGAAATGTAGACCAATCAACACGCTTATGCTCACGGAAGGAAAGCTGCAGGGCTGATACTGCAGCACAGTGGACTTCAGAACAAGGAATATTTCCAGGGATAAAGAGAACCTACTCCAGTGATAACAGACCTACATGCAGAACCTAAAATTATAAACCTCCCAGAAGACAAGACAGGAGAGAGTCTCAGCTAGGCACTGATTTCTCACATACAACATCAAAAGCACACCCTGTAAAAGAACAAGTTAGTAAATGGGATTGTTTAAAGCAAATGTTATGGCCCTGAGTTGTTGGTTTACAATGTGTATAGAAATGATAATATGGTTATAAAAGCATTTAGTATGGGGAGGGTACATGAAAATACACTGTCTGAAGAAGGGTCCTGTATTCTCCTGGAGTAACTCAATACTAACTCAAGTTAAGTTGTGGTCAGAGATGCATGCTGAAATCCCTAGAATAACCATTAAAAACAGCGTTTTCCATGGTGTGGGGGAATGCTTCTAAAACATATTAAGCAAAATAGAGGAAAAGAGCATTGTGTCAAGGGTACAAGCTATATTCATATATATACACACACATATATGAATATAGAAGGGCCAACGGGAATTATGCAATGAGATTATAGAGATCTGGGTTTACTTCCTTACTGTTGAATGTCTAACAAAGTCTGTCCAGAGAGCATGTATTACCTTAGGGGGAATGTGCAAAATAGGACGATGAAAGAAATATGAGGAGGGAAGGAAGAGAAAAGAAAACAAAACAAAACAAGAAGGGAGACAGGGGGCAACAGAGGCAGCAAAAGGACAACTCTGCAGGGAATCCTGGAGGAGAGATGGAGGAGGGCCTCCCTACCCTCCACCGCATCGTCACAGGTAGGAACCTGACCTGCTGGGCACCGGCTAGAGCGGTACATCCTATGGACCTGGAGGAGGTGTGTGCCTGTGAAGCAGTCCACACTGGAGCCGCCCTGTCAGTGCTCACTCTGGACCGAGGGCAGCTGGAAGCATGGTCTAACTTTCTATTAACTGAGGACGGCAACCAAATCCACATCCTGCCTATGCGAAGCACTTCTGGTACCTGGATGGGATCCGGGGGCCATCTCCCCGCCCTCGTGTTCTATCTCTGAGATTGATTGAAATGATCGGGAGTTGGGGGAAATCGCTGGTCCCACCTCCTGAAAAACCCTAGGGGAGGGCGGGGTTCTGGCCCATTCTGAGTCAGTCTTGCTGACTGGGACAGGGACGGGTCAGCCGAAGGGAAGGTTCTAAAGTTCCCGTGAATGACGGGGTCTCGCTCCATCTGCAGAAGGCGCCAACCCTGGCAGGGAAACAGCAGCTCTGCACGCAGGAAGGCCTCTCGGGCTTCCCAGAATTCTTAATCAAAACAAAACACCATCAGCGTACAAACGTTTCAAGGGTAACTCTTCTTTTACTAATATTTCCTGCCAGTAAATGGAAGTCATCTGAGAGGTTAATGACCTAGCCGCTTTACGAGGTCTCTGAGACATGGGCTGATTCCCTGGTTATGCACCAGAAAGGCTTTGATCTGCAGAACACTGAAATTCCAAAAGTCCATCCTTGAAAGATAAGCCAGCCAGCCCCAAGTGTTCACTGGGAGGACGTGTCTTCAGGATTTGATTTTTCAGTTTATCCCGACTAAGAGGCACCATCCAAATGGGCCTGGGTTTGAATCCCTGCCATAGCTCTCCCTTGCTGTGTGCCCTTGGGAAAGCCAGTTGCCTTCTCTGGGCTTCACGCCCCACTGTAAATGAGGGTGGTAAGCACAATCTACTTCCTGGGGCTGCTGTGGAGATGAATGATAGGATTATAAATGAGTAATGGTCAGGATGCGTTAAGTACTTAGTAACTAGAAGCACTTATGATTAGTATTTAAGATGTAGACTTGACCCAAGCACTTTCACTCCAGAGAAAAGTTGTGCTGTGTTAGTGGAGACCCCGAAAGCTCTCCAGTGGCGTTACAGCTGGGCCCTGGTGGCGCTGGCCCTCTTTCTGCCTCAGTTTCTCCCTCCTTGGCCAGCTCCCTCAGGACCACGTCCACTCTGACCTTCTCGTTTTCCAATGAAAACCAGCTCAACACGCACAACTAGGATGGAGGTGGACACACATGCCCAAGAAAGCTGAGGTCAGGCTGGACCTTATGCTATTGTAGAGGAAAACAGCTTTTAACCTTAAACCCAAATGACTCCCTGGGTCGGTACCTGTGATGCCAGGATGCACCGAGTTCCTCGACACCCTCAGCTGTCACGGGCTCCCACAGTGATTACCATTATTAAAAATAAAATCAAGGTCGTTTGATTCCATTAAGATGGACCAGCACTGTCCTTGCTGGCTTTCTCACTGGGATCGACTCAAAGGTACATGGAGGCAGACAGACTGGGGAAGGAGCCAGAACGCAAAGCATCCTAGGGCAGTGGTGAGCTGCCACCCTTCTCCTGGAACCTCCTGGCCTGAGTTCACAGGCAGCAGGAAGGGAACCATGCGTCAGGTGGGGCAGAGACAGAGCAGAGAGAACCCCTGTTTCTGGACTGAGCAACACCAAAGGGAGTCTCGGAAGTCAGAGAATGTGGGGGCATGCCCTGAGTTGTTTACCCTCTATTCTGCTTTTCCCGTTGTTTATCCCAGCCCCCAGGGAGTCTGCAGCGGGGATGTGTTGGGCAGGCACCTAGAATCTCCGAGTCTGAAAAGTGTCTCATCAGAAAAGCTGTGGTCCCAACAATGTGGGGTCAACCCTGGTTTTTTTTCACATTTACTTCTGGCTGGGTCTTCCTTGCTGTGAGCAAGGTTTCTCTAGTTGCGGTGAGAGGGGGCTACTTTTAGTTGGGGGGCTCGGGCTTCTCATTAGGGTGGCTTCCCTTGCTGCAGAGCATGGGCTCTAAGGGTGCGTGGGCTTCAGTGGTTGTGGCAAAGGGCTCAGTAGTTATGGTGTATGGGCTTAGTTGCCCTGTGGCATGTGGAATTTCCCCAGACCAGGGATCAAACCTATGTCCCCATCCATCAGCAGGAGGATTCTTAACCACTGAACCAACCAGGGAAGTCCCAAGCCCCGTCCCCACTAGCTTCTCTCTCACTCTGACCTCTTGCCACTTGGTCCTAGAGGCAGGCAGGGTGGGAAGAGCATGGCAGAGCGGAGAACTAAGGTTCAGACTCTCTGGTCATGGGAGGGGGAAGGGAGACCTCGGAAAGGGGAGAAGGAAAGAGGAGGGAACCCAAGAAAGCAACCCCATGCAGTGGGAGAGGAACTCCTGGGCTCACCTCTGGGCAACACATGCATTGAAGTCTCAAGAGACAGTAGAAAATGTTTTGTGTTGAAAATGAAAATGTAAGATATCCAAATTGGTTGGATGCAGCTAAAGCTATCTTTAGAGGGAAATTTATAGCATTAGAAAATGTTAAAAAAAAAATAATAAAGATCTCAAATCCATAACTTAAGCTTCCACACTAAGAAACCAGGAACACAAAAGTAAAATAAACTCAAAGCAAGCAAAAGAAAGGAATCAAGATGAAAAGCAAAAGTCAGTGACACTAAAGTCAGTGACAGAAAACCAACAGAGAAAAATCAATGAAATCAAAAGCTGGTACTTTTAAAAGGCCAGTAAAATTTGACAAATCTTTAACAAGGCTGACAACAGATAGAGACAGACACAAATAGCCAACATGTGGGATAAAAAGGAGTTAACACCACAGACCCCAGAGACACTAGAAGGACAATGGGAGAATACCTTGAGCATCTCTTTGCACTTGAACTGAATAATTGAGATGAATTCGAACTATTTCTAAACAGCCACAGATGACCAAAGCTCACCCAAGATGAAATAGATTATTACCCAGTATTCCTATCTCTACTAATTAAACTTGTTTAAAACTTTTCAAAAACAATCTTTAGGCCCAGATGGTGTTACTAGCGAAAACTACCAAATGTTTACAGTCAAAGTAACATGAGTCCCACACAAGTAAGGAATACTTACCACCAAACTTACCAATTCATTCTTAGACACCAGTTTTTTGCTTTGTTGTTGTTTTTGTCGTTTTGTTTTTGTTTTTTTCTGCACTATGACGCATGTGGAATTTCCCCAACCAGGGAATGAACGTGCACAGCTAACAGCAGACACTCGGAGTCTTAACCCCTGGACCACCAGGGACATCCAAGAGGCCAGTATTATTCTGACACCCAAACCACACAAAGACAATGCAAGAAATATGTATGGACCAGTATGAATCATGGATGCAGACCCAAAATTTTTTGATGAATATTAGCAAATAGAATCCAGCAACCTGTGAAAGATATACTACTCTATGATCAAATGGTGCTTACCTCAGGAATGCAGGCTGTGGAGTATTAAAAAAAAAAGAAACAATCAACACAGTCCATCACATTAATAGACTAAAGAAGAAAAAACAGTATCATATTAATTCGTGCATGAAAGAAAAACATTTGACAAAATTCAACATCCATTCGTGATATATATATATATAAAACTCTTGAAAAACTGAGAGTAGAAAGTAACTTCCTTAATCCAGTGAAAGATTTATCTACAAAAATCCCATAGCTAGCATATTTAATGAAAGAACTGCCTTCTCTAAGGACCAGAAACAAGACAAGTATAAATATTCTTAACATTCTTAGACCTCATTTTATTGGAAGGTCTAGCAAATGAAATCTGGCAAGAAAAAAGAAATCATAGGCATACAGACTGGAAAGAAAGTAACAGAACTGTCCCCACAAGCGTATATATTTGTCTATAAAGAAAATTTTAAAGCATGTGTAAAAGCTTCTGTGAGTTTAGCAAGATCTCAGGATACAAGGTCAAAATACAAAAATCAACCCTATTTTCATTCACCACCAATAAATAAACGGTAACTAAAAATTTTAAAATAATACCATTTACAATTGCTCCCCCAGAATGAAATAATTAAGTGTAAGTCTAACAAAATTTGTCCGTGATTTCTATGTTTCATCTAAATGTTAATGAAAGAAATCAAAGAAACCCTTAAAAACGAAATCACACAAGACCTAAATACATGAAGAGACATACTGTGTTTGGGGGTTGGAAGACAAGACATAATTCAGTTTTAAATTCTCCCGAAATCAATCTCTAGGGCTTAAGGTATTTCCAATCAAAATTCCAGCATGAGTCTCTGCAGAGAGAGACAAGAAGATACTAAATTCAAAGTAGGAAGGCAAAGTACATAGAATAGATAAAGACGAGCTGAACTCCAGTTGACCTATTTGAAATCTTGGAAGATGATGCTGTGAAAGTGCGGCACTCAATATGCCAGCAAATTTGGAAAACTCAGCAGTGGCCACAGGATTGGAAAAGGT
>NW_024070197.1:53640025-53692282 GCF_014754425.2 Oryx dammah
AGAGTGCCTGATGAACTATGGAATGAGGTCCGTGACACTGTACAGGAGACAGCGATCAAAACCATCCCCAAGAAAAAGAAATGCAAAAAATCAAAATGGCTGTCTGAGGAGGCCTTACAAATAGCTGTGAAAAGAAGAGAAGCGAAAAACAAAAGAGAAAAGGAAAGATATAAGCATCTGAATGCAGAGTTCCAAAGAATACCAAGGAGAGATAAGAAAGCCTTCCTCAGTGATCAATGCAAAGAAATAGAGGAAAACAACAGAATGGGAAAGACTAGAGATCTCTTCAAGAAAATTAGAGATACCAAGGGAACGTTTCATACAAAGATGGGCACAATAAAGGACAGAAATGGTATGCATCTAGCAGAAGATATTAAGAAGAGATGGCAAGAATACACAGAAGAACTGTACAAGAAAAAATCTTCATGACCCAGATACTCATGATGGTGTGATCACTCACCTAGAGCCAGACATCCTGGAATGTGAAGTCAAGTGGGCCTTAGAAAGCATCACTACGAACAAAGCTAGTGGAAGTGATGGAATTCCAGTTGAGCTATTTCAAATCCTGAAAGATGACGCTATGAAAGTGTGGCACTCAATATGCCAGCAAATTTGGAAAACTCAGCAGTGGCCACAGGACTGGAAAAGGTCAGTTTTCATTCCAATCCCAAAGAAAGGCAATGCCAAAGAATGCTCAAACTACAGCACAATTGCACTCATCTCACACGCTAGTAATGCTCAAAATTCTCCAAGCCAGGCTTCAGCAATATGTGAACCGCAAAATTCAAGATGTTCAAACTGGTTTTGGAAAAGGCAGAGGAATCAGAGATCAAATTGCCAGCATCTGCTGGATCAGAAAAAAGCAAGAGAGTTCCAGAAAAACATCTGTTTCTGCTTTATTGACTATGCCACAGCCTTTGACTGTGTGGATCACAATAAACTGTGGAAAGTTCTTCAAGAGATGGGAATCCCAGACCACCTGACCTGCCTCTTGAGAAACCTATATGCAGGTCAGGAAACAACAGTTAGAATTGGACATGGAACAACAGACTGGTTCCAAATAGGAAAAGGAGTACATCAAGGCTGTATATTGTCACCCTGCTTATTTAACTTATATGCAGAGTACATCATGAGAAACTCTGGCCTGGATGAAGCACAAGCTGGAATCAAGATTGCCGGGAGAAATATCAATAACCTCAGATATGCAGATGACACCACCCTTATGGCAGAAAGTGAAGAGGAACTAAAAAGCCTCTTGATGAAAGTGAAAGAGGAGAGTGAAAAAGTTGGCTTAAAGCTCAACATTCAGAAAACGAAGATCATGGCATCTGGTCCCATCACTTCATGGGAAATAGATAGGGAAACAGTGGAAACAGTGCCAGACTTTATTTCTGGGGGCTCCAAAATCACTGCAGATGGTGATTGCAGCCATGAAATTAAAAGACGCTACTCCTTCGATGGAAAGTTATGACCAACCTCGATAGCATATTGAAAAGCAGAGACATTACTTTGCCAACAAAGTTCCTCCATCTAGTCAAGGCTATGGTTTTTCCAGTGGTCATGTATGGATGTGAGAGTTGGACTTGAAGAAAGCTGAGCTCCGAAGAGTTGATGCTTTTGAACTGTGGTGTTGGAGAAGACTCTTGAGAGTCCCTTGGACTGCAAGGAGATCCAACCAGTCCATTCTAAAGGTGATCAGTCCTGGGTATTCATTGGAAGGATTGATGCTTAAGCTGAAACTCCAATACTTTGGCCACCTCATGCAAAGAGCTGACTCACTGGAAAAGACCCTGATGCTGGGAGGGATTGGGGGCAGTAGGAGAAGGGGACGACGACATAGGATGAGATGGCTGGATGGCATCACCAACTTGATGGACATGAGTTTGAGTAAACTCCAGGAGTCAGTGACGGACAGGGAGGCCTGACGTGCTGCCATTCTTGGGGTTGCAAAGAGTCAGACAGGACTGAGCGACTGAACTGAACTGACCTGACCCCTCTCCCATACTGGCTAATGCCACGCCTGTCTCCCAGTGCTCCACCAGGACCAGAGGCCGCCTTACTGCGCAATCCAGGGCCAGGTCAAGTTCCTGCAGCAGCCACTGCTCTTCCACCAGCTCCCCCAGAATTCATAGAGCCACCGTTTCAGCAGGCTCCAATCCCAGCAATGGAGACCTCTGGTCAGTGCCCCCAGAATTCCACCTCAGCTGGATCTCCTAGATTGTATCCACCTCTCCTGGTGAGTACTTATGGGAAGGGAGAAGAAAACGCAGCAATTAGACAGAGGCTGCGCTCTGCCAAGGAACAGGGGGAAAGACAACCACTACAGATGCCCCTCAGAGAGATATAACAGCCTCCAGTTCAGGATGCATAGGGCACTACCATCTGCCCTCTGTAGCCTAGTATTACCAGCCATTTTCCTCTAAGGATATATTTAACTGGCAGAGACATGCTCCACCATACTCAGGGGAGCCACAAGCCACGATTAGGCTAATCGAGACTATTTTTTCAACCCACCGCCCTGCATAATCCAACTACTAGTTTCCCTTTTCAGCACTGAGGAAAGACACAGGATCCTAACTGAAGCCAAAAAATGGTTAAGAGAAATGGCACCTCAGGGTACCGCAAACCCGCAGTGGTGGGCAGAACTAGTCACCCCCGATGAGAGGCCCAATTGGGACTGTAACACAGAGGAAGGGAGGGGCCACCTAGAGAGATATCAGGTGACTATTTTACAAGGTCTCAAGAGGGGGACCTGAAAAGCTATGAGTATCGCAAAACCCTCCGAAGTGATTCAAAGGAACGCGAATCACCCTCTAAGTTCTGCAAAAGACTGTTCGAGGCCTATAGACTTTTGACGCCAATAGACCCAGAGGCTGCTGGGTCTCAGATGGTGATAAATGCAGCCTTTGTGTCTCTAGCCTACCCTGAAAATGTCAGATGGGGAGACACCATGTGATTCATGAATTTTTATACATCCCTGAATACCCAGTACCTTTGTTAGAAAGAGACTTGCTGTCTAAATTGGGGACACAAGTGTTCGAGTGGGCTCAACCACCTATTTACTCTTCCTCTCAGTAACCCCTAAAGACGAATGGAGGTTGCACGATCTCCCCGCAGGGAAACCGGACAGGCTAAACAGTCGAGAGAGAGTTAACTCAACAATTCCCTGAGGTCTGGGCAGAAGACAACCCAGCCCAGGGTTGCAAAACAAGTCCCACTGGTAATAGAACTCAAACCCGGTACAATGACGGCAGCACCCGCCTTGGGCCTGCCAGACCTCGCTAAGCCGTTTACTCTTCACGTGGCTGAAAAGGACAAGGTGGCTATGGGAATGCTGTCCCAGACTATGGGACACAGGACAGACAGTGACTTATCTCTAATCAGCTGGGCAATGTTGCCACTGGGTGGCTGGGATGCTTATGGGCAGGTGCTGCAGTTGCCTTACTGGTCCAGGAGGCAACCAAGATGACTTTGAGCCAATGTTTGTTCGTAAAAGTCCCACATGAGGTCAACACTCTCCTACGAGGGGACCCCCATAAATGGCTGTCGACATCCCAGATTACTCAATATCAGGGACTGTTATGTGAGAACCCCCATGTTACTACTGAGCCTTGTCAGGCCCTGAATCTGGCCACTCTCTTTCCTGTGGGAGAAGGTGGGCCCTCACATGATTGCAAGGAAATACGCCAGTAGACCTGACTTGAGAGACCAGCCAATCCCGGACCCAGATTTGGTCCTGTACACCGATGGCACCAGCCTGGTGAAACAAGGACAACGACTGCTGGGATATGCAGTGGTCATGGAGGAAACCATCGCGGAGGCTCGCTCTCTGCCATCACACTGGTCCGCTCAACAGGCCGAACTGTATGCTCTAATCCAGGCCCTCCAGCTGTCCAAAGGTAAGAACAAACATTTACACAGACTCCAGGTATGCTCTTGCCACACTACAGGGCTCTGTATAAGGAGAGAGGGCCCTGACAGCTAGTGAAGAAGATATTAAGAATAAGAAAGAAATTAAGACCCTATTAGATGCTGCCTGGGAACCAGAAAGGGTTGCAGTTATACACTGCTGAGGACGTCAAAAAGAGGATAGCCCCTGGGCTCAGGGAACAGACTGACACATAAGATTGTTAAACAAGCAGCCGAGGGCTTGAGGGTGACAAGTGAAGCCCCAATTAAAGCTCTCATATTGGCGGAGCTAACTGACTCTCATATTCGGAGGTAGACTCTCCAAAATACACTGAAGACCAAACCCAACTAGCCAAAGCAGAAGGGGCCATCAAGACTAAAAAGAGATGACGGGAATTGCCCAGTGGCAAATTATTGGTACCAGAGGAGCTGGCACCCATTCTAGTAAGCCAAACACACCAAGTGACCCATCTAGGCGATGATAAACTGGAAGAGCTCATTTGAAAATATTTCTTGGTTCCCTGCCTCTCTTCCCTATGCAGGACAAAATCTCAGAACTACACTGCCTGTTCACAGGTCAATGTTGCCTCTTGGCACAGAAACCTCCAGGGACTCAGCTAAAAGGCATGCTGCCCTTTGAACACCTGGAAGTGGACTTCACTGAAATGAAACCTCATCGACACTACCATTACCTGCTGGTCATAATATGTACATTCTCGGGATGGGTAGCTTTTCCTACCCGGACTGAAAGAGCATCAGAAGTAGCCTGGTGCCTGCTTAGGGAGATAGTTCCCAGGTTTGGATTTCCTACCAGCATTGGATCGGACAGTGGTCCGTCTTTCATAACTGATTTGGTATAGCAAGTAAGCAAAACGTTAAACATCAAGTGGAAATTACATACAACATATAGGCCCCCGAGTCCTGGGATGGTGGAGGGAACCAACCGGACACTTAAAGAGGCACTCTCCAAGTAGATCTTAGGGGACTGACTGTTCCTGGGTGGACTTGTTTCCGACGGCTCTGCTCAGACTCGGGATGACCCCACAGTCCCATGGCTCTTCTCCGTACAAAACTGTGTATTATGGGGCCCCTCCCGTAATAAAACGGGTGTCAACAAATTTGCCTCAGGTAAGGCGAGATGAGATTTCACAGCAGATGGAGCAACTGGGTAAGGTAATGAATCAGGTAACTAAGTTTGTACAAGAAAGGGTGCCATTCCCCCTTGGGGAACAGATTCACGAATTTGTGCCCGGGGATCAGGTGTGGTCAAAGACTGGGAACACGACTCCTGGCCCCACATTAGAAGGGTCCGTATACTGTTGTTCTAACCAGCCCTCCTGCAGTGAAAGTTGCAGGTGTGGATCCAGCACATGAGGGTGAAGAGAGCATACCACGCAGACCCGGAGGACGCCGAGTGCACTATGTAAAAGGACCCCACTGAGCCCCGTGAAACCAAGATCATCATAAAGAAGAAAAAGAGGGCAAGCTCTACAATCAACTGCTGCTACAAGGACTTGCTGGTATCATCTTGAGACTAACCATAGTTTCAGTGCAAAGAGGGACCAGTGCTATAATTAAAGTTGAATGTTGTGTACATATTCCTGACTTATCTGGCTATATATCAGCCACCCTCGATGGCATGAAATGTCAGGTAAAATTTATGTCTGATGATAATCTTCCTTTTTGGACTTTGGTCCTATCTTGGGTGAAGGGTGACTGGTGGAAAACTATATTTACCATTGTTATAGTTGCCTTGATAGTTACGCTTTGTGGACCCTTTATTTTACAATGTATTATGAACTTTGCAACCCAAAGGTTGATATTGTTCTCCCAAATTAAAGGTCAGAGAGTCAGGGTGCAATATATCCCTATGAATGATGCCCATACAATGAGTTAAGAGCATCAAGACAGGGGAATGAAGGAGGAAACAGACAGAACAGGCTCCATCTTGAAAGCAGGACTCTATCTTAGGGCGACTGTGGACTTTGAGCTCTATGCCCAGTATCTATGGAAACGACATACCAACTGGAAAACTAGGCCCCCTGGACGAGAAAGACTAGAGATCTCTTCAAGAAAATTAGAGATACCAAGGGAATATTTCATGCAAATACAGGCAACATAAAAGACAGAAATTGTAGTGATCCAACAGAAGCAGAAAATATTAAGAAGCGGTGGCAAGAATACACAGAAGTACTATACAAAAAAGATCTTCACGACCCAGATAATCACTCACCTAGAGCCAGACATCCTGGAATCTGAAGTCAAGTGGGCCTTAGGAAGGAAGCATCACTATGAACAAAGCTAGTGGAGGTGATGGAATGCCAGTAGAGCTATTTCAAATCCTGAAAGATGACGCTGTGAAAGTGCGGCACTCAATATGCCAGCAAATTTGGAAAACTCAGCAATGGCCACAGGACTGGAAAAGGTCAGTTTTCATTCCAATCCCAAAGAAAGGCAATGCCAAAGAATGCTCAAACTACCACACAACTGCACTCATCTCACACGCTAGTAAAGTAATGCTCAAAATTCTCCAAGCTAGGCTTCAGCAATACGTGAACCGTGAAATTCCTGATGTTCAAGCTGGTTTTAGAAAAGCATAGGAATCAGAGATCAAAGTGCCAACATCCGCTGGATCATCGAAAAAGCAAGAGAGTCCCAGAAAAACATCTCTTTCTACTTTATTGACTATGCCAAAGCCTTTGACTGTGTGGATCACAATAAACTGTGGAAAATTCTTCAAGAGATGGGAATCCCAGACCAACTGACCTGCCTCTTGAGAAACTGGTATGCAGGTCAGGAAGCAACAGTTAGAACTAGACATGGAACAACAGATTGGTTCCAAATAGGAAAAGGAGTACGTCAAGGATGTATATTGTCATCCTGCTTATTTAACTTAATATGCAGAGTACATCATGAGAAACGCTGGGCTGGATGAAGCACAAGCTTGGTGCTGGGAGAAATATCAATAACCTCAGATATGCAGATGACACCACCCTATGGCAGAAAGTGAAGAGGAACTAAAAAGCCTTTTGATCAAAGTGAAACAGAAGAGCAAAAAAGTTGGCTTAAAGCTCAACATTCAGAAAACTAAGATCATGGCATCTGGTCCCATCACTTCATGGGAAATAGATGGGGAAACAGTGGAAACAGTGTCAGACTTCAGTTTGGGGGCTCCAAAATCACTGCAGATGGTGACTACAGCCATGAAATTAAAAGACGCTTACTCCTTGGAAGAAAAGTTATGACCAACAAAGGCCCGTCTAGTCAAGGCTATGGTTTTTCCAGTGGTCATGTATGGATGTGAGAGTTGGACTGTGAAGAAAGCTGAGCGACGAAGAATGGATGCTTTTGAACTGTGGTATTGGAGAAGACTCTTGAGAGTCCCTTGGACTGCAAGGAGATCCAACCAGTCCATTCTAAAGGAGATCAGTCCTGAGTGTTCTTTGGAAGGACTGATGCTAAAGCTGGAACTCTAATACTTTGGCCACATCATGCGAAGAGTTGACTCATCGGAAAATACTTTGATGCTGGGAGGGATTGGGGGCAGGAGGAGAGGGGGATGACAGAGGATGAGATGAATGGACGGCATCACCGACTCGATGGACATGAGTTTGGGTAAACTCCGGGAGTTGGTGATGGACAGGGAAGCCTGGCTTGCTGCAATTCATGGGGTCGCAAAGAGTCAGACATGACTGAGAGACTGAACTGAACTGAGAATTGAACTCAACCTGACCAGACATCCCCTCGTCTGGGCTCTCCCAGGCCCGACTCCTGTTCTCTGACCAACACTTATCACTTCTTCCTCCCCAGAGCCTGGGTCCCGCTTTCTCTCTCACACTGTGGGCCCAATCAAGATGGGAGCTGTCAAACTTCCCATCTCCTTTCATTTTTTATCTCCCTGCACCTACAAGAAAAACGTGGCATCAAGTCAGTACCCACTAACAATCTGATGGGTGAATTAAATTCACTTGAAATTCCCCAAGCTCTGATTCTCATAACAGTAAACAGCAGGCTTGGCTGTTTCTGGGGTGGGGGAGGCTCCTTTGTGATGGTGGAGAGACTGGCCAGAGCGCCATGATCCGCAGAGCATACTGGCACCAGTCCCATACTCAGCACAGAGGTCTCCTTGGCATTTACAGTGTTAAGAATGCAGACGAGAATGGAGGAAGCCTGTGTAGACATAGTTATTAAGGATCAGTTAGGGCTGGAACCATCTAGGGTTTGGAAAAATGTTTTCAGATTGTTTTCCAAATGTTTGATGAAACCCCAAAGACATTCTTCCCAGGCATATTTCCCCAGAAGTTGGAAACCCTTAAGCATTTAAGTAAGAGTTTAACCCTTAGGTTGAGGGTGTTTGTGCTGA
Organism: Oryx dammah; assembly: GCF_014754425.2. NCBI lineage: Eukaryota > Metazoa > Chordata > Mammalia > Artiodactyla > Bovidae > Oryx > Oryx dammah. The sequence goes on from NW_024070197.1 coordinate 53,648,298, forward strand.
GCTCACCCCAGCGGAATGGCCCGCGGTGCCCAGACGGCCTGTGTTCTCTGTATTTATTTAAACGTGGAGTTAGATGCTTGCATTCCAGAGCACACAATTGAGCTTCACGTGAATTCTCAAACCAGTGCTTGAATTCCAAGAGGGTATGGACTGGACACACATGCTTCCTCAACAGCTGGCATCAAGATAAGCCTCTGAGGTTGCAACATGGCCAAACTTCAGAACTTAGAACCCTTAGAGAGGTGGGGGATGGGAGCGGCACCTCTAGCAGCTACTGGGCTGGCTTGCAGACACAGAGAAAGAAATATTTCTAAAACTTACAAAGGAAAAAAATACCCACTGTAGAGAAACTGGAATACACAAAAAGACTGCAGGGGTGGGGGACAAAATACACAGACAAGCATTGGTGATGTCTGGATGAGGGTATTTGCTTTCAGTCTTTTTGTGGGGGAGTTGTTCTGTTTTGGTATGGCACTGGGCTGTGGGAGTTGACTTTCAAGGTGGCAAATGCATGGCTGAGATGAAGGAGGCAGAACTGTGCCATCGGCCCTGGTTGCCCTCCTGTGGGCAGCAGGGGGAGCCAGCCTAGGACCAGGAAGCAGGATCCAGACACTGGCTCCATCTGTCACTCACACAAACTTCCTCCAAAAAAACAGGGACGCCAGTTTCTGCCCCTCTCCGAGGCTAAGCGGGAGGGGAACATCCATGGTGGATGAAACGAGGCGACTCTGCAAACCACCAACCAGTTAAACTTGCTCCCTCCTTCATTGACAGACTGGTCTGGCCCCCTTCTTGAGATTTCGGTGAAGATAAGGAAGATATTGTGGAAAGAATCCATGGCACCTGGTTAGCCTGGCATCTGCCATCAGGTGAGCATTCAATCAGTAACCGGGACGAAAAGGGTTTTCTCTCTGGACTATGAAGTTTATCATTTTGAGAATCATTTATCAGTGGACACCCTGTTACTAAAACTGGCACGTTCTGCATACAAGGTTTCTGTGAGCTCAAGCCCTCCTCCCACCCCTCTGGAGATTTCAACACCAAGAGACTGCGTTGACCTTGCCACACTGGGGTGATTACAACTGCAGATAACCTTGGGTAAAAGCAGGCACAGGGTACAGGCTGTGTGATGTTTCTATGAAATCCTAAACAAACTCCCTACGGCAATGGCTCCCACCCAGGGGTGATGTGGGCCCCCAGGGGACATTCAGCCATGTATGGTGAGGTTTCTGGTTGTCACAACTGGAAGAGGAGTACAGCTGGTACCCACTGTGAGAGGCCAGGAGGCTGCTAACACCCCACCATGCACAGGGCAGCCACCCACCCACAGATAGCCACGGCGCTGAGGGTGAGAAGTGACGTATGGCGGACATCAGGCACTGGTGAGACAGGTGATACCAGCGGTGAGACCTCCACTGGTGGAGGTCCCAGGTGCTGGAAACGCTCAACACATTTGCACAGGAGTGTGAATATGCTATGTGCCCTGGGCTGTGTGCAAGTCACACCTCCAACCCAGCCCTGCCACCCCCATGTGACACCACCACCCTCCCCTCAGCACCAACTTCAGTAGGACAGGATGGTTTAGTCAATGCATCACTTTTACTAGAGTGAAATTAAAGGGTTTGGTTGCGGGCGTTCCAAGTCAAACACAAACCATATGAAAATGCAGACTCATGGTAGCCACTTGGTTCGCTTTCACAAGATTTTCCAAACCACCACCACTGACGCCAGCAGAGAACAAACGTCTCCCTCCCCCCCACCCCCTCATCCCTGCCCCCGCTCCAGGTTTTATTCTCATTTCCGTGAAAAGGGGGCAGGATCTGGCCCAGCCCTTCCTGCTCCATAAGCCGCAAACCTGCCTAGGTTATTAGCACCGGGGGCCTGCAAAGACCCAGTGAGTCAGCTGCTCAGTGGGCCAAGGGGTCAGATCCCAGGGCTGGGATAAGCCGTGAGGTCACAGGTCCTGCCCACAGCAAGGAGGGGCTGAAGGGTGGACCTTGGCTGGACCCTGCGAGGCTGTCCTGCTGGGGCTGCCGCTGTTCGTGCAGTTTTTTTGCGGTGAACGTCGATTTTAATTTTCTGACTTTTGAATCATATTACATACTGTCACCATTAGGACTAACAGGACCAAAATACTTAGGTTAGACGCAAATCTTACATGGGACCAGTTTCTGGTTTCCTTTTTCTGTGTGGTGGTGAATTGAACAAAAAATTAAAGCCTGGCTTCAACGGAAGCATCCAGAACTGACAGGACAGCAGAATTCAATTGAGGAGACAGGCAAGCAGGGTCAAAGGTCGAGGCAGGGAGAAGGCAGAAAGTCTGAAAGGCAAGTTATGAGACCTGACCCTGTGATGACACCAGAAGGGACTCAGGTGACCAAGGCTTGCTGAGCTCCGAGGCTCTGCTTACAGATGTCATCTGTTCCCTGGCCTAACCTTGTCCCTGGCCCCATGTGGCAGCGCCACCCCTGGGCACTTCAGACACCAGGCCACCTCCCCAAGGTCATAGCTGGGGAGTTCGGCGCACAGGCTGGGTGCTTCTGCACCCCAGTTTCTAATCCCTTCATTCCTTTTAGTACCATAAGCATGCATGCAGCATTCCTCCAGATTGCCCTTCTGCTTCTCTGCTGTTATCACCAGGCTCCGGTGGCCACTCCAGTTCACCCCCGAGTGCCAGGACCGAGCTGGGCAAGCCCTGGGGATGGAGGGGTGGGCGCCGGCACACACCACAGCACAGGGTTCCAAGCAGACTCAGGCTGGTGCCCACTCCCCAGCCACACAGCACCGGCACGAAATCCTGCCAGACGTCAGAGGGCCAAGTGCCCGGAAGCCCCCATGGCTGGGCCTGGCCCCTAGGAAGCCCCACGTCCTCTTAGCTATTGTGAGCATCCCAAGAAAAGGTGTCAAAGGAGAAAGGCTGCCCAGAGAGGGGAAAGGGGCGGGGAAGGGGCGGCAAACAGGAGCGCCCCAGGAGCGACCACAGGTCCCAACACCCCGGACCTGCTCCAGGTCACAAGCCCCAAGGGACAGCTCGTCTGGCACTGGGAGGCGTGGTCTCGGTGCACCTGGAGGGTCTGAACTAAGAAACAGAAGAGAGCTCCCTAGAAAGGGAGTGTTAGTACTGCAAAGTTAATTCACACCTTGACAAAAACATAACAGATTTCATGTCACTGCATGCCCCCCAGGAGGACCCCCTCGGTGGCCTGGGATGTGAAGGGTGGATGGTCGCTGTAAAGTCAGGAAGGTGAAGAAGCCACAGGGCGGAGCCAACCGACCGAACTCTCCGCCCAGCACAGGAAGACACTGCTTTCAGCTGCAGGTGATAAGATGCTGCTGCTGCTAAGTTGAGTCAGTCGTGTCCGACTCTGTGTGACCCCATAGACGGCAGCCCACAAGGCTCTGCTGTCCCCGGGATTCTCCAGGCAAGAACACTGGAGTGGGTTGCCATTTCCTTCTCCGAGTGATAAGATGAGGAGAAAGCAATCCACCCGCCGGGCATCAGAGCCCAGAGCCGGGCCCACTACTGACCACAGGGAGTGAGTCTGTTCTCAGATTGGTCAGGAAATCCATGCTCATGTAAAAGACCTGCAATCTTTTTTTTTACAGCAGAGGAAAAATTGTTTTCTTCAGTCACGTACAGAATCTCCAATGCTCAGCAAATCCGTGAGGAGGTTGACTTTCTTTGGAGGACAGATGAGAGCTCAAGGTCAGGCTCATCTGACCCCACCCCAGAGTCCCAGAGCCGCCCTGAGCTCGGCAGAGCCTCAAGGGGGGCCTGACAGCTGAGACCAGAAACACTCTGCGTCCATTAAGGTGTCTAAAGGAACAGAAGCCAGTTATGATTTCAAAACAGGACAAGACACACCTTGGGGCCGAGGTCCACCTAATTTCCAACTGTGCCGACACGGACACAGGGTTTCTCGGGAAGGGCTCCAGGAGTGCTTCAAACACACTCAGGTCTGAGTACTTTGATGCCAGAGAATAAACAAAGCTACCCTTGTACTGACTTGCTAGGAAACCAACAGTAATTACATCCAACATATGTCAGATTAAAGCAGACACTGAAATGGAATCCAGGAGGAAACGGAATTCATGAAAGATGAAAACATCTTGAACGATATCACTCGATGCACGTGAAGTCCAAGAGTCAAAACAACACTTCCTGAATCACACAGCAGCTAGGTACATTCCCCTTAAGGAGAAAGAAAACAGAACTCAGATTTTTTTTTTCATTTTTATTTTATATTGGGGTATAGCTGATTTACAACGTTGTATCAGTCTCAGGTGTACAGCAAAGTGGTTCGGGGACCAAGCAATTGTTCAATGGTTCATTTGCTTATCCCTGAATAAAACAAACATCACCACAGGGTGAAGTCAAGCTATGAAGTAAATCTCATTTTTCAAGCATTCATCTTGAAATACATTGGTCTCCAAAAGGTATATAAATAAGATGGCAATGGTCACTTCAAAAGATGAATAAAAACAGATTTTTAAAAAATGCTAGGAAGCAAGAGCAAAAGTTTAATGAGGAAAAAGCATGCCTGCTTGGCAATCTACTATGACTGAAAGAACACAGCGTTGTGTGTACAGAAAGGCTGTTCATACATGGCCTTACTAGATGTGGATGATTTTTTATGAACACTAAGACTTTTCTCAAAATGTTTTTGAAGCCAATGACCCTCAGGAAATTGTGGTTGTTACCTTCGAAGGTATTGCCTTCGCTGGGGCCAGCCAACAACGTATCTTTCCTTCCCGAGACAGAGAAGTACAGAAAAGTCTTTGGTCTCTCCTGATGCAGGAAGCGCTTCCCAAGGCAAGCGTCACAAACCATGAGACTGAGGCAGCCACAATGACAAGGCACCGACTCCTGCAGGTGAGCTGAGAGCTGGGCAGCACCAAGCTCACTGGCTTACTTGGTTAACTCAAAGCAATGGACTCTGACTGCGATCTTGGCTTTCTCACTAGTTGGCCCAGTCGAGTACAAGCAGCCGATGACAGCAATCTCTAGAAATTTCCACAAAGGGAAAGACAGACAATGATGCATCTGCTGACTACAAATTTACTGCTTGTGACTACCTGACTACATAAAGTAGACCATGACTATTGACTGACTACCTGAGAACTTGAGAGACACGGCTGCTCTGAGCCACCGGGGCGGGCAGCTGAACGCGGCTGTACAAACAAGAGAAAGGAAGAACTACCATCGTTGCACTCGGAATGGAGCCCATTTTCCACCAGGAGAAGCAGCACGTGCACTTTACTGGCTTTGGGCACACAACACACCAACCAGATACACTCAGTTTTATTCTTTCTGGAGGACTTCTGGGTCTTGTTCACCTTATTTCACACAGTAAGGAAAAAGCCCCCAGTGAAACGCTTCTAACGTCAGCCTAGCATTCACAGTGCTTTAAAAGCCAGTGACAAAGACACGTCAAATCACTCAATTTTCCACTCCAACAACAAGGTTCATGGTCCAAGTGTAAATGACCTTAAACCCAAGGAAACAAGTCTATGAGACTTCTAAAAAATACTAAAATCTGCAGCACAGCATACTGAACATTTGAGTCCAAAATCTCAAGGACATGGAGAGGCCCACAGTTCACGTGGGACCCTAGAAAGCATTAGACTTGCTAGAATGATCTCATCTTCCCAAGGGCCAATCAGTCCCTCCAGGGACCAAAGGCAGAGAGTTGTGAATTCCAGGCTGGCATCTCCTCGCTATACAGTCGGCCCCTTCCTGAGCTTTGCTCGTCTGCAGCCAGGCACACTGATCCTGTGTAAGCACAAGAAAACTGGAAAGCTATGTCTCTGTCATAAACATGACTGGAGCTGTCAGGGAGTAGGGGGCCATGGGTGGTCTTTCAGACAACACACTCGTATACAGGGTAACAGAGGAGCCCTTTGCTGGCTGCCAGACACAGAATCTACGAGTCTGACGTGCCGGAAGGGACAGCAGCACTCAAGAGTGAATGCAGCACCTCCGCACGGGACAGGGTGACTGAGACGCCCAAGGGGCCGCTGGACTGAATTCATCTCCAACCACTGCTGAGAGAGACAAGATCTTTTGAAGGAAGCTTCTTGATATTTCAGTCATTTCCAACATACTTTGGGCTTGACAAAATAGGTGACTTAGCAATCTGAAGACCATGAAGAGATCCCTGAATGACATCCGAGGGAAAATACTGAAATACACAGGGTGGGTGCTAAGATCTGGAAGCAGACAGTATACCAACAACAGCAGCGTTCTGTCCTGGCCTGTTTCAGATTCCTGGGAATGGCGCCTCCCGACTGGGAGGCCTTGTTCTGGACAGGACGCTTGCTGACTCACAGGGACACTGTAACCAACGCCAGTTATAGAGGCTAAACCTCAGACAGGGAAGCCGCTCACACAGGACGCCCTGCCCCAGTTCGCAGATCACAGTGTAGAACAAACAGCGCCAGGCTCTGGAAGAGGCTCCTACCATGTGGTGGGGCTACTGCTGTGCAGCCTGCTTTCCCCAGACTTACTCTGGACTCCACATGTTCCATAACAATCGTACATAATTTTGATGAGAAGCTGATTATGACTCATTAAGAAGCTAAGCAAATCAGAGCAGAGCAATGACATAGCAATCAGGCCCAGGGGACAATGTTAGTGCTACAATTTTTTAATGCGCATATATGTTACTGAAATACAGCTGATTTACAATGCTGCGTTTCCAGTGTACAGCATGGTGACTCAGTCACAGGCATGTACACACTCTTGTCCTGTACACAGTACTGGGTACGGCTCCCCGTGCTCTAACAGCACTGTAGTTCGAAAGTAAGCTCACAGTGACACATGGCTATGAGCAGCGGGTGCTAAAAGGAAGAGCTTGGACTACGTAAATCCGCTTCTCTGGGGACCCCAGCTCACTGCTATGAGGGGCCTGTGCAGGGCCTTCCAGAACCAGGGCGCCATGGGCCAGGGAATGCCTGACATGCATGACGTCTCTCCATCTCTTCCATCTCAAAAGGCTTCCTTTCCACATCCAGAGGTGGTGTCCATGGCGCAGTCAGGAGGCTTGGTGGTGGGCAATGACGGGGATGCCTGGGCAAGACCCACAGCCCCCACCTCTGTGAAATGAGCAACGCGGGGACAGCACAATGGGGAGAGCACTCACCAGCCCCCATTTCTGCTATTTGAAGATCTTAAAAATATCCACCTATCCAAATCACTGGCGTTAGCAACTCTGGCAACAGTGAACAATGACCATTTGAGGGCTGGGCTGGCGTTCACAAACACGGCAGGCTGCACCAAAGGCTTACTCTAATTCCGGCAGTGCAGTCCTGCCTGCTTGAACTCCAGTTACTGGAAAAGGCACTCGCTGTCAAAGAAACACCACACATGCAGCTTTAAACCAACTTTGTGATTTTTATTGATGGGCGACAACTGTATACTCCTAGCTATCACTAACTGTGTACAATTAGAGACGCGGCATTGTAGAAGAGCAGACAGCAGAATTAGACAGCAGACGGAGGGAAATACCAATCTTCGCTATTTTGCTCCTTTTTCATTATGTGTACACAGAAGCATGAATGTGTTTTGAAATCTTTTAATGGCAATAAAGTTACAATCACCATTCTACGTGACTGGCATCGTAACTCCAGATATTTGATCTGCAATGTGTACGTAAGCAGCTTCTCATCACACAATTATTAAAATGTATTTTTCCTGTTAGGAACCAGCAACTTTTTTTGTGTTTATCTTTTGAAGAACTATTTCTTCTCTGGTAACTGGCTCGTTTTTATCATTTATCAAAAACTAAAGGGTGAGGGGCAAAAGTGTGATGGATTAAAAAATTTATCCTTTTTAAGGAAAGATAAAATTCATTTTCACAAATTTACAAGTGAAGTTGCTGGTGCAGGACTTACTGTACTATGCAATTAGACCGGGAATCAAACGCAAGTTCCCCTTCTTACTCAGGAATCAGCATTATTTCAGAAATGTGTTTCTCATGTATTTCCTTGAATCAAGCGACAGTCTGTTTCACCAGATGATTTTGATTTGGAAGTCAGAAGTCAACAGAAGCTATGTTGTGCACAAACCCCAAGGCGTCTCCTTTCATTCTAGCCCATTTTTGCGACAGGGAGAAAGAGCTTCTCTCTAAAGAGCCACTAAAGAGAAGAGGGGAGGCGGTGCGTGCCGAGTCTGCGCGCGGCACAGGCGCGGCTACAGCAGGTCCACGCGGCGGTAGTACAGGAGGTAGGCTGTGCGCTCGGCGGCGGGCCTCACCACCTGCTGCTGGCTGACCACCTTGACCATCTGGTCGTCGATGCGCAGCCAGCCGTTGAGCCCGATCTGGAAGACGTCCGTGGTGTAGTGGCCGCCTGTGGCGCTGCTGCCGTGGTGGTAGACCACTGTAAAAGAGGGCCGGGCGCCGTGAGAGCGGCTTCACACACCAGTGCCTACGGCACCCCCCAGTCTCGCGAAACCCAACACCAAGCCAGGTGGGACAGAGAAACGTGACACACACAGCGAGGCTGTCTAAACTCAAAACTCTCAACAAGTGACAACATAGAGTCACACACCTATACTGCAATAACACGTTCAGACCTCCCACACCACAAAAGAAATGCCAATTTATGATGGGGCCGTCCCATCTGTGAGCCCTGTGGGGACTTGGGGCTGGAGCCAGCCCCCTGGGAAGCAGGATGCACAGGAGACACTGCCTGCAGAGCCGTCAGCCAGGCGCCCTGGGGGACCGCACACTGAGACCCAAACCCCAGGCCCTGATCCAGCCAACCCCACGTCCAGACTGTTCTCAGCAGAGTGTCTGAATCCTGGACAGCGTGGAAACGTGGAAAAGCCTAACCCACTAGGAGGAATGCCAAGCACATTACAAGATGAATTTTTTCATAGGACAGATTAGGACTGTTTGGTGGTTTAGAAATAGGCTTACACTACATGAAAAAACCAACAGTCTGAGATTTGTTGAGGACTGTCATCCATGACAAGGACAGCACTGCCCCAGGAGGGTCGCCTGGGCAGGTAGCTGGACTGAGTGGGTATCTGTGGAACCACCGGCAGACACGGCACACTGGCCACTGCTCTGTTTTTCTTCGGAAAGGCAATGCCCCCTTCCATGAAGAGGAGGGCCCAGGAATGGCCTGCCCGGCAGCAGACCGAGCCTGCGTGAAGGAAGCAGCCTCTGGTGACATTTGGGGAAGGGGACGGCGGTGCGGCCAGGGGGAGCTGTTTGTGAGTGGCGGGAAGGACAGTCTCTCAGGCAGAGAGGCACAGTCTGGCATGAAATTCAGCAGTAAATACACCTGAACGTCAGTGCACTCTCCCCTAGTAAGGGAACCTGAACCCACCCTGAGCCAGGGACCTGGGCTGGTCAGAGCTGGGCTCTGCTGGGGCTCAGAGGGCACGGGGCACTGGCCCACCAGTGACGAACGTGACTGGTCACACGAGGAGAGCAAGACTGTAGGGCCATCGGTGGGAAACCAGCCAAGGGACCAACACCAGGAGGCGGCTTCATCTTGTCCTGCAGGTCCCCAACAGAGAGGTTGCCACACTTTACCTCTAAGGCCTACCTGACTTGGGAAAGAGTTTTGGGCTTTTTTTAGTGACCAGGACACTGGGGCTGAAAGGACCTGTGGATTTAACTGATTTGCCTTTCCTTTAAGACACTTCATTCTAAATATTCAGAAGAGAAGCCTCTACCTGTATTCGGGCTTCTTAAACAGTAACCCCATAGCTAACATGGTGACGTGTCATGGATACCCAGCAAGCTCACTGTCATAGAAGCAGAGCTGAGAACCAGAGATTTTCAAAAGCTTATGCACTGTACTAACTCGTTTTCTTTGTCCCACAGTCAAAACCATTTTTAAATAAGTAGCTCTTTACTCACATTGTACAGAGAATTGCAACCCACCCAGTGACCTTATTTCTGAGGTCAGAAGGCTCATGATGGGGACTCAGGGGTGCAGGTAGGTGGAGTCCATGCTCTCACCATGGTCCCCTTGACCAAGAGACAAGACCTCCTAATCCTGCCTGTGACATCACCCCCTCTGCAAGGACCCCAAGGGAGAACTGCCGGGGACTCAGGAAAACATGTTCGTGCCCTGGGACCTCAGTGACAAACCTCAGAGGCCAGGCTGCACCCTAGGGGCCTCTGGTCTCACAGGCAGGCTGCAGAGAGGCCTCCAAGCGTCCAGCCCACAGCAGGCCAGGGGAATGCAGTGCCCACCAGCTCCCAGCAGGCTGGGGCCAGGCTGTGATGAGCCACCTTGAGGAGAAGAACAAGTCAGAGGGAGCAGGACCCACTGAGAAGAAAAGGCTGACCGGGCCCAACAGGTTCTCACAGGGCCCCTGAACCACCACTGACCAGGGCCCACACCCACATTCCGAGCACTGGGGGCGGACCCAGGGCAGGAGTGCAAAGCTCTACTCTGTCACAAAAGGGCACGGAGTGGTGAATGCTCCTCCACAGCTTCAGTGTGTTTTTCTACAAAAGGGGGACAGCACTGCACTCCTCTCAGGAAACTGTTAAGGACTAAATGGGGTTCTACATAAGAAGTATCTGGTGGAAAGGTCAACGAACTGGTGAGGGCCAATCAACAGCAGTCATTACAAACAGGCTCACAGAAGGCAACACAAAAGGAAGGTGGGAGAGAAGCTAGAAAATTCTAATAAAAATGGCCAAAAAAGCAAACACAATTGGCCATGGGCACCTCATCCCCAGTAGGGAGGGTTCCCAGCCTGACCACCTCACTCCTCTGGCTCCAAGACAGAAACATCACGTGAAATGAGGTCGTACACTGGTTTGAACTTTACAGCGAACCAGGAGGACATTCTGTCAAATTGCAAACACACCAAATTTTAAGTAAAACACACATTTTCAAATGATTTCCAGACTAATAAAGTCCAGAGGGATACCAACAATTTTTCTCTACGTTAAATGGTAATTATAACAATATAAAATTGTGCCTGGGTATAAAACCTTTTAATCATCACTTTAATAGGGAAATATCATGTCGTACAAAGTTTACTTACCTGCAAACAGCCTATAGGTTCTGTGGCATTTAAAGTTCTTATTTTTAACCCCTGGAGAGAGCAGTTCTGAAAAACAAAATATCAACAATTTCAATCTATAAAAGGGCTGACATACCAGGGTCTCAGAAAAAGGGGCAGACAGTGGCCTCCACACAAGTCACCACCCCGTGGACCAGGGAGACCCGCCAGCACTCCAGCCCTTCGTCTGAGGACAACTGAGCAAAGAGGTAGTAACCACGTCACCAGAACCCACCCATCAGGGCATGGGCAGTGAGCCTCAAGCTCATGCTAGAAAATCCTTACAAGCAGAGGTTCTAAAAAGTAGAAAAACAAGATAAAAACAAAGCAGCCCTGGAAAGCCTAAGATGGGAAACATTATCCATGTGCGTCAGATCACAAAACTCCAACAAACAGTAAGATGATTTTCGGTTGGCATTTCTTCCCCTCTGGTCCTCAAGCAGACCGTGAACTGGCACTGGAAGCACACCTACAGGCAGAAGACGGCCACTCCTGAGAACAGGGCTGAAAGCAGAGCCCACTGGAAGGAGAGGAAGCACGAGGCTCCTGGGGAGCAGGTGGCCCCAGGGCCGGGGCGGGGGAGGCAGGGAAGGAGGACAGCAGGCCTGGTCCTCCAGGAGCCTCCTGGTTCCCCCCACGGACCGCACCCATGTCCTCTGTCTCCAGGCACCTGGACACTCTGAGCATCACCTCTAGCTTGTTATGCTCCTGAGGGAACTGCAGTTTCACACATGACATCTCTGATAAATTCTGAAGTTTTCCTTCAAGCTCACTCTTGGCAGGGCAAGCTGGAGCCCCAGTGACCCGGCAGAGACCTGGGGCTGGGCCGCAGCTCTGAGCAGGGCCACTGGCGCCAGAGGACAACATTCCCGGTCCTCTAGAAAGCCCAGTTAAGCAGGCTGCTCCCACAGCTGCTGATACTCGGTGTAAGTAAAAATATTTATTACCACTGACCCATAAAGTTCTTATATATTTTAGTATTTTTCTCACCTAGTAATATGTTCATATGGTTTATTCATTTTTTTACTTTGTCTTTAAAAAGCCATTTTCATGAGACTTTTAACCTAGAACTCTATTAAGAGTCAAGATATGTAACAAAAAAAACCAGGAGCGAGCCCTTCTGAATCCTGACAGGGGACGGAAAAGCTTAAGCTTCAGGAAGCTGGCTGGTTTCCAGCATCACCAGAGTGTCGCCGTGAACACTTTTGCCTTACACAGCTGTTACCTTTACTAATTTCCAAGTCCACAGGATATTCGATATTTTTGATGAGCTTCTGACAGCCACCGGTCTTCTCGTAGACAAACCGTTTGAGGTGCAGCACGAGCACAGGAGGGAGCTTTTCCAGAGTCACTCTCCGGCTGATCTCCACCTGAGACAGAGCACAGCAGACACGCCATCTCACTTCGAGAGGCAGACACAGGGCCACTGCCTACGCCAGGACTCAGCGTTCTGGGTCGGCGCATCTCACATCTTCCTGAGGCTCTTTCTGAGCGCCACTGACCTCCCTCAGTACATGCTGACAACCCTACAGACGCAGCTCAGGGCCCTAGGCCAAGTTAAGAACTTCTGTCCTAGGGCATTAAACTGGCATAAAAATCCAAAGGCTAACTTAGTAATACCTTCAATTACATACATATTGACTCATTTTTTAGTAATTCTCACAATACAGAGAATGCTGAGGCCAGTGTGTTTCTTGCATCAGACGCTTTAAATGACCTTAAAGCCGTTTGGTCTAACCACTGGTTTTATAACAGTTCCAGTTTTACCCATTTGAAATGCCCTTAAGGACTTTCAAGTGCCTACTGAATGCTGTCTCTTATTAAAATGGATCTCCAGAAGCAAATTTAACCTCTTTATGTACTATTCTCTGTACCTTCAAACGTGTTGATGCTCCCTGTGTTTCTATGGAGAATACTTTCAGTAGAAAATACTTGTTCAAGTCACAATCCAAAAGATAGCAGCACAGAAAAAACACCCAGGCAACTTTCGGAGAAGTGCCCACCTGTCTGGCTGAAGGTGTGTGAAGGGGGTCAGGCTTTAGGGAAGCAAGCCTAGTGGCCACCACCACCCGGCTTTTTTTAGTTTCCAGACGCCTTCTCGCCTGTACTTCCATTCAGACAGAGATCCCAAGGGTGGAGATGGCCCTGCCGTCTCTACATTCCCATGGGGCATCTGGAGTCGAGTGTCCCACACACTACACGAGTGGTGAATGAATAAACCACGACTACAGCTCCAGTCGAAACCAGAGGCCATGACGCTTCAGCCATTCCATTCTCAAACGTAGAAGCTTTCAGTCCAAAACATGTTAAACAGCTGATCTGAGGAGCAGGGCTGAAACCCACTTTTCCTCACTCCAGACCCGTGCTTCCCACGTCGTCCCACGGAGGGCCCCAGGACAAGCGTCCCAGACAGACAGCGAACACACCTCTTGTTTGGTTTTGGTGGTGTAACCCTGGACAGACTCTCTGGCCACCAGGCTCTCCAGCGCATCCTGCACGGTGCGTATCTTGTCGGACTGGATGTCCAGCTGCAGGGTGAAGAACGGCTGCAGGGTGGCAGACTCTTTTGAACTCTGCTGGTAAACCACAGACCTGGGGTGGAAAGCACAGCACACCTAAGAACCCGCCTTCCCGCTCCCCTGGAGGTTGTGCAACAGGACAGGAAAAACAAACGAGATTATGGTGCCACAAGCAAGATTTCCCAGCATCTCTGTCAGCTGACAGGAGAGGACAGAAATGCCAAAAGTATGCTGAATTTTAATATAACTCTGCTCAATACCACCTTGAAAGAATTTCTACCAACTCAATCCACCAGGTGGAAATTTGGAAGGCTTCCAAAGGCCTTCTCTACTTTATTTAATGCACCAGTTAGCAAAGATGATGATCTTGCCACAGTCAAAACGCTGGCTCTCTTTGTATCCTCTCAAAGTCTCGCAAGCTGTTTTACTGATTGACTGATTTTTAAATTTTTATTATTTTATTTCTGGCTGTGCTGGGTCTTTGTTGCTTTGCGCGGGCTTTCTCTAGTTGTAGCAAGCAGGGGCTACTCTTTGTTGCTGAGCACAGGCTCTAGAGCGCAGGCTCAGAGGCGTGGCGCTTGGGCTTAGTTGCTCTGTGACATGTGGAATCCTCCCAGATTAGGGACTGAACTGGTGTCCCCTGCATTGGCAGGCAGATTCTTATCCACTGCACCAGCAGGCGAGTCCCCGCAGGCTGTTTTAATAAGAGTGAACTCCAAGGTATAAACAGAATGTCTTGGGTAGCATTCACCCCTGAAAACGACTCCACAAAGGAAGGAGAGCAGGGTGTGTGTGACAGAGAGGCAGCCTCAGCTCAGCCTTGCTTCCTTAGCTGGTTTTCCATTTCATTTTCCTTTGTCTAAGTTTTTCTGAGTAAAAGTGTGTGCTGTGCCCATGTCTCATCGAGCCTCAGCAAGGAGCTCAACACAGAACTCTGACTCTGCAGCACAAGTTCCCTAGTTTACACAGAAATAAAGGGGTGGACAGTGGTCAGACTTCTCGAGGAACTGCTGCGAAGGGCAGGTCAGCAGCCTCTACGGTTTTCTTCTCTCCCGCCACTTCCCCGACACACAGCACGGCAGCACCTCCAGGCCTCCGTGAGGAGGCGGCCCAGAGAGCGGTGGCTATTCTCCTGATCCCAAAGCATAACGGGCCTGGACTCTATCAGGAGGGTGGGAAAGGTGGAGAAAGGTACTGGTCTCCTTGGGAAACTGAAAAGCTCCCAGAAGGGGTGGATTTTAGGACAAAACCTTTCAGTTGGAGACTGACACAACAGACTCCAAAACAGGAAGGAGCCTGCAGAGTCCAGTCCACAGTGAGGGCACAGGAACCACACGTTCAAGGTCGAGGGACCAGCCCGGGAGGCCTGATCGTCAGTTGATGAGGTTCTCATCAGCCTGCTAAAAGGCACTCAAACCTAAGCTGTTTTAGCAGAGGGACCGAACTTCCAATGCCTTGAAAAGAGCATTACTTCTTGATTTAGGACAACGGAGATATAAGAGCCTCACTTAAAAAAAAAAAACAAAAACACTCCTGAAGGCGATCAGAAGACGACTGAACTGTAATGAGGTCCCTGAGGACTCTGGAGGAGCAAGGAGGTCCTTGGAGTCAGCGCAAGTTCTACTGAACTCCACATCACATGGTACTGAACAGCTCCAATGTAACTAAATAAGCAAAAACTCTCCTTCTAGGACTTCGTGAATGAGCAAAGGGCAGCTGGCCTGAGGGCGCTGGGGCAAGGAGGTGCCACATGTCTTCCTCAATGTAAAAAGCTTCTCCCTCAACTTTCCAGCTCAGCTGGCTCCAAGTCCTAAAACCCCTTCAATCAGATACACGAATGTCTTAACAAAACATGTATTTCCATTAACTTGTCTTTCTCTTCCTTCCAGGCTGTGAGCAGCTAACGGAGGGAATGTCAGTGTGTTCAGAGTTGAGGGGGCCGGGGGCCAGGAGCCACTGGCAGACCGGTGGGGTGGTGCCTTCCGCAGGAGTGCCACCATGGGTCCTGTGGGGCCAGCAAGGTGTCAGGAGGCCCAAGAACAGAGCAGGCACATAGCGCAGAGGCAGCGCATCCCGTACAAAATTTGTTAGGACAAATCTTACACCAACCCCTCCAGCAAAATGGCAAAACCCTTAAAAAATGCAAATGCTAAATTATTCCAGAAAAAGCATAAAACCAGGATTTCTGCAGCGGTCCAGCGGCTAAAACTCCACACTCCCAATGTGGGGAGCCTGGGTTTGGTCCTTGGTCAGGGACTAGATCCCACATGCTGCTACTAGAGATGGAACTTCCTATATGCCACAAATAAGACCCAGCTCAGCCAAATAAACAAGTATTTTTGAAAAAGAAAAGCGTAAAACCTGATGTGTCCACCAAAAATGCCAGTGATGGGGGTCTGAACAAAGTCCGCCTGGCGAGTGACTGAGGTCTTGTTTCGGGGACCCACTTGCTCCCATTCGTCCTCACTTCCTTCTCCTGGTTCTTCCTGCTCATCTTCATTCACTGAGTGGCTTTTGGGTCCATTGGAAATAGTAAGTTCTGAAAAGCAGACCATCTGCTTAGGCTACTATACACATTTACACAAAGAACAAAAATAAAAGGTTCTACGTGAGCCACCTACACAGATCTGTCAACTGCAGCGTCAGAGTGAACTCAGGGTGGTACACTGAGGACAAACGCAATGGTACGATGCCGTGTCCCTGCTGGCTGACCAGGGATGGATGACCCCAGGGGACACCTGGGGCACGCGGGTGGGAAGGGGAAGCACACTCTGCCGCGGTATCGCAGTCAGGCTCCTCCACTTGTGAGGACACTCAGGATACCAAGAAAGTCGCCCCTACCTCAGGGGACACATGCTTTACCAGAAGTGAACTAAACCACCATCTGTAACTTGATTTTGAATCACTTTCAGGGGAAAAACTCCTCTGGTGAGGCAACAGGGATAGAAACAGATTAGTAAGGAGAGTGTGGTAACAACTGCAGACTCCATCAGTCATACAGGTAATTGCCAAACTATTCTTTCAGCTTTTCTTTATGTTTAATCATTTTCTTAATTACAAGTTGTAGGGGAAAAAGCAAAGGCTCTGGACAAATTCTTTAATATACAAAATTTAACATTCTCAGTGGTACATAATAAGTAATGTCAAAGTAATTAGTTACCTTAATGAGTAAACAAGTAACTCTTGAAGGGTGAATGACTGTTATGGGGAAGGCAACTTATTATATAAAGGTTATATATAGCTTCTGTTTAAGAAAGATTTTTTAAAAAATGTTCTACACACTTCTGTAGTAAACAGACTGAGACCTACTTTCATTATTTGGTGAGAGAAGTTTCTTTAGGTTTAGCATTTCCTCATGGAGTCCATTCAGAATGAAGCCTAAGTACTCTTCGGCATCTTCTTGTCGACCCTGAGAAGGTCAAATAGGATCGTGTTAATTTTAACAGATTACTCTCCAAGGCCTGCACAGAGTATATTATCTGCATATACAAACTAGCCTTCTCCTGAATGTTCAATAATTTTTAACATAAAGAGTTTCCCCAAAACCATATGGATTTTTTCTTGACAATTAAGATGGTGAAGAAGAGGAGAGGGAGGGAGATAAAACATTTATCTCCAAGCAATAAAAAGGGTGTTTTGTTTGCTTTTTTCATTTTTGCTTTTCTGTACTTCTGAAATTTCCTAAAATAAATAGATACTACCTTCATGATAAGTTATTTTAAAAGTTGCTTTTTTATTAAAATGAAATAAAAACATGAACTCAATGTCTAGGCCACCCCACTGCACAACCCCAGGGGTCACCATGCACACTGTAAGCTGTAAAATTAGCAGCCCCTGTATGTCTCCTTCCATTTTTGACAATGGGCAACCAAGGTAGAAAAGATGTTATATGTGAAAAACTACTCATTTAAAGACTCAGCTGCCTGTTTCACACATCAGTATAATCAATGGTAGATGAATCACACAAGACCATCATACAGAGACATCATCTCACATGGTTTCGTCTGATTATGTAATTTATCATGATCGCTTCACACTTCACTCTTAGGAGCATAACCATGTGCGTGTTTCAAGGATCTGCAAGCTCTTCTGCTTGCGGTCTCTGAGCAGATCTGCTTACTCTTGTGTAACTGAAGCTGTGGATGGGGGCTTCTGGTGTGTGTCTGTGGGAAACGACAGAGGCTGGCACAGCCCAGGACACAGAGAAGAGCTAACAGTGCTGGGAAAGGGCTGTTCACTGGGCTGGGCCTCAGCTGGCATCTGGGAACTTGGGTTTCGGGAGGGCTCCCACCATTCCAGGAACTAGGAAGGGAGCGTGCCCAAATCGCTCACAGTGTGGTTTCAGCTGAGTGCTGGCTTTCCTTCTGGGGGTCTGGAATTTCGGTCTGTGCGAGGCAGCCTGTGCCTATGTGACTGGCCCCTAACACAACCCTGAACACTGAGACTCTAAGGGGCGTCCCGGGTGGACCACATCCCACACGCTGTCCCAGTGTGGCGTGGGAGGACCTAAGTGAGGACTGTGTAGCTGCACCGAACGGGAGTCTCAAGGGTTCCTGCAGACACTGCCCGAGTCCTCAGGCTCTGCTGAACCCACTGAAGGACCAGCTCCAGAGTCCTGTGAGATCTTCCAGCTAAGCACCAACCCTGAGGGGGGTCACAGGGACCCCAACAAGCCAACAGTGATGTAACAGCTGCAGGATCGCAGCGCTGCTCAGTGACAGGAAGCCCCCGGCTTTACCTCTGCCCCCGCCCCGAGCTGGGGGTGTCCTATGGCTTCTAAAGCATCTGGACACGCATCTACCTTAGAGCTTGTCTTGCCTGTTTTCTTAAATTATCGATCTAACTCCCTTACTGGAGGATGAGATCCTTGAGAGCAGAGGGCACACTGACTCCATGTGTGCATTTCCAACACAGAAACATCCCTAAATTAACGCTCAAGGCTCTGCTGCAAGCACAGGAAGAGCCCCTGGTGGTATCCTGCTGGACTGCCTGGAGTATCCACTCTTCTTTCTTTCAAACCACGGGGTTTCAAACAATATTACTGCACTCAGTTTTAACAGAATTTCCTTCACTGTTTCCTAAAGCATTTCCCTGACCATCATTTCATTGCTCGTCTTGACTCATCACAAATTCTATCAGGGAGGAAAGAAATGCTCCAGTTCACTGTGCTATTGGTGCCCCGATTTCCTTTCAAGGCCATGTGTCAGGGCCCTGAACAAGACCTCCACGGCCTTGAGCCCCACACCTTCAGCAGTACAGTGTATGATTAAAAACAGAGGTCGTCAGAAAGTCACAGGCCCAGGAGCTGCTGCAGCAGGAGCGTGAGGAAGACGGCAGCCCTCCCGAATGCCAGCGTGGCGCAGGGCCCCCGGCCCCACAGCAGCAAGGCAGTCCCTCAGAGGGCAAGGAGCTGGCTTGGCTGCCAGGCTCCACCACTTCTTAGCTGGGACCCTGGACAGTGACTTCACTTTCCTCAAATGTAACAAGCAAACAATTATCACACTACCTACCTTCACAGGGGGAAGTAAGTTAATCTATGGAACAAACACACAACAGTAGTGGTCACAGTAAATGATACACGAGTTGTCTGACCCCCGTGACTGTCATTCCATACTCTAACCCATCCTAGCAACTGCCCCCAGAGCAAGCCCAGATCCACTGAACCCCCGCTTCATCGCACACTTGAAAGCAGAGGGCAAGCAGCGAACACACAATGGGCACGGCACGAGCTTCATGCCCGCTATGGAACGTCAGTTCCCACCTTCTCAGACAGGCTTGACTTGATCACTGTCAGGAGTCTATAAATATACGTGGGTTCGAAGGCAGCTCCAGGGCGGATATCCCTCACGATTTTATCCCCAAGAGCTGCAACAGAACCAGGACATAGATTTTCACAACCCAACAAAGTCTTGAAATGACAAAAAGCATGATCACCCAAACTACCCCCACTGCCGCCCAAACTTAAGAAGAGCTTAGGTGTAGCAAGCTGCATGTAAAAAGACTTTTTTCCCCAGCAAGACTGAATTTCTCAGTCTCAGTCATCTGACTTCATAGCTCTCCATATGTAATGGTATAAGAAACCCTTGTTTGCACTTACCTTGTCTAGGTTTTGGAGGTACTGGCATATTAGTAAACTCATTCATTAGCCGAACACTAAACGGGGGGAAAAATGTTTAGTACACTTTTTTGCAACATCAACATCAATATCATAATTTATATTGTGTAAATAACGACAGTTTAGATATATAAAGCAAAAATAGAAGACATGAATGAATTTAGTCAGCACATTTTTCAAAAAAGATATACTATCACTAAAGAGACCTGATGGCTAAATAGAGTATTAGCTTGTATGAAGACAGCAAACTTTAGGTAACCAATGCTATAAAGGCTAGTGAGTTCTTAAATCTTTTTAAAGTGATTTACAAATTACTAAACATTAAAATTTATTCAACTGACACTAAAGAACACAGATAAAACAATGTTACAATTACATTTCTGGTTAACTTCCATACAAAATCATGAACAGTAAATTAAAAAAAAAAAAGAACTAAGGATTGATTTATAGGAAATCAAAAACTTTGCTATCTGAATCTAATTATCACAGGGGGAAGCCCACTCCTTGACTTGCTCTCAGCAGCTTACTTACAAGCTGTCTATCATGGGTGTGGATGTACAAGGCCTTTGCACTTTTGAATACAGAGGAATGAACTTCATCAGGTGATACATCGGCGGGCAAGCCACCAAGGCTTGCAGTGTCTACACAAGAGCAGTAAGGAAGCGTAAAGGAAACGAAATTGATGCTCCAGAGTGTGGAAAGAGTATAAAAAACTAAATAAGCCAAGAACACTGAACAACTGAAATATGTAAACACGAAAGGAACCAAACCAAATAATCCCTGAGATAACTGCCTTGTGACATCCAAGGAATTTATAAACAAGATCTTGACTTAACCAAGATTAAGTCAATTAGCACAACATTTCCAGTTTAAGTGGTCACTCTACCCTACTATTCAGGAACCCCCACCGTTTTTTTTTCAGGACCATTTTAGAGAACTAAACTTGCTTGATTTTGACAGTCATCATCTTTTTTGGGGGGGGGTGGTAAGGAACCAAAGTTTTGGATTCAAAATGTGGGGTGGACGCCCCACAGAAGCTGAACTAAGTCAAACGTGCCCCGGGAAGAGGATGCTGCAGAAAGCCAGCCTTGGGGACAGCATCTGAGAAGGATACAGCATTGATGTAGCACCAGTTTCCTTTGTTGATCAGCCCGCGGGGTTGCAATGACACCGGTTTATGAATCAGGGTGACATTCTCCAGTAACTCTGAAAGATGGGAGCACAGTGAAGGTGTTAACGGCGTCTCAGGAGCAACTCTCCTGCTCTGGGAGCTGACTGCCTACTCCAGAGCACAGTCACACCCACAGGGAAGGCAGGCTCCATCAAAGCTTCCTTCAGCTCATTATCATGTTATTACTGAATGATTAGAATTTTCAAAGGTATTTGGCTCCCCCTCCCCGAACACTGACATTTATCAACTAGGAAGCACAAGAAACAGAAAAGGCTTAAAAAACAGTATTAACAGTATTAGGGAACAGACTTGGAGCAAGCTTTGTTATCCTCAGATTCATCTTTGACATCACTTTTCCCCGGTCTTAAAATAGCAATAAAAGAATGTTTTGTGCTTTCAATAGAAATGCTTTACAGCAAGGTCCCGTGTCCCCTTACAAGTCCTTTACAGTGACAGCCACAGTTTTTCTCGGCAAGTGCGTTCCAGCTCACAGTGTTTACTCACTGTGCTTAATCCTCAGAGATCCCAGGGTAGTGCTACCATCCCCTTTCACCAAAAGGAAACCGGGGCTGCAGGTTAACTTGCGTGCCTGTGACCTCACAGGAGCCAGGAGGCACAGTCAGTACCCAAAATTCATAACCTGCAGCCACACGACACTGCCTCCAATGACTTGTGAACGTGTAACAAGGGAACACGAATTTGATATCGGCACCGACCCCAAGGCAACACTCAAAACAAAAGAAGCCTTTCTTTTCTAAACACACAGCTGCACTGGCAGGTCCCACACTTAAGCATTAAATGAAAAAATTAATTCGCAAGGTTCTAATGTCAAACACACCCACTTCCTCCCTCCCTCCTGTGAGGATAAAATGCCCTCTGTCCTCTAATTGAGGAAGCATAGAGAATAATTTTCCCATTTATTAAAAAGTGAAACATGACCAACTCAAAAGAGAGGCCATGGAATCTGTTCAGTTAAGACTAAGTTTGCCAAGGTACTCTCCTCCCACCCCCGCTCTCCATACGGGGCACACAGTCATAAACCTCAAAACCAGCTTCCAAACACAAGGACCTCTGATAAATGCTATGCTGCTGCTGGTTAAGCCTTGCCTGGGCACCAGGACCCGCAGGCCCAGAGACAACCGGGGGGTGGCCCTGCCGTGTCAGAGCCTGCAGACCAGGCGGGGAAGGACGACACAGTGCGGGCTCCACTGCAGGGTTGGCGGCAGGGGAGGGGACACGCCACCCAATCCAAGAACTGGAGAAACCAGGGTGGCCGGGGTGTGCAACAGCAAACGGCACCAGAAATTTGAAAACATCTCTAGCTGAGCGGGCTGCCTTGCGCCCAGAGGAGGCATGCATGGAGACAAGCAGGCTCTTTGCTGGCTCTGGGGGACCATGACGAGATAAGGGGCTTGGTTTGAGAGTTTCAGAGGCTCGAATAAGGGTGTCCGGACGACACCACTGAACAGTACACTGACCCTCACAGACCAGCCAGTGACACATCTCCACTCACACACGCACACGGGACCCTGCAGCTCAAGGCCGTACGTCCTGAGAGCAATGGGTGGGGAATGGAGCCCCTGGACCACCCCATCCAAGTGACAGGCTGAGGAGAAACCATCACAGTGATCGAGGACAGGGCAGCTGGACCCAGCAGTGGAGGCAGATGCAGGCTGGAGGGCCTCAGGAGGGGAAAGCGAGAGTGGAGGGCACTGGGGCAGGAAGCCTGGCTGAGGAGGGAGATAAGAGGCGTGATAGCAAATGGCACCACAAGAAATCTCTCCAGCTGAGTGTGGTGCCTTCCACCAAGAGGAAACACACACAGGGACAGCAGGGGCTCAGGAGATCCCGGGATGGCAGGAGGGAGGGGAAGGGCAGACTCATCACGGTTTACGGGGGCCGGGGGGTACGAAATAGCAGTATCAACTTCCTTGATGATGCTGGAAGCAAAGTGTCCCAAGGTGGGGGTGGGCTACGAGGGGAAGGGGCTTTACAGTATCAATTCCCATTCAATACAGACACTGAAGGAAACAGAAAGCAAAGGACCAGGGACATGCATGCAAGGCCTTATCTGAAACTTCTCTTCCACACAACTGTTTTACTGGCCTCAAAAATACATTTACAGGCTTTTTCCCCGCCCTGGAGCCATGCTGGTTCTGCAGCTCTGTGGCAAGCTGCGGAGTCGGAGTTCTGTTCCGCAGGATGGGGTTTGTTAAAAGTTGTCAAGAACAAGGCCTACTTCAAGAGATACCAAGTGAAGTTCAGAAGAAGGCAAGAGGGCAAAACTGACTATGCTCAGAAACGATTGGTAATCCAAGATAAAAATAAGTACAACACACCTAAATACAGAATGATTGTTCATGTAACGAACAGAGATATCATTTTTCAGATTGCTTATGCCCATATAGAAGGAGGTATGATAGTTTGTGCAGCTTATGCTCACGAACTCCCAAAATACGGTGTGAAGGTTGGCCTGACAAATTATGCTGCAGCACATTGTACTGGCCTGCTGCTGGCCCACAGGCTTCTTAATAGGTTTGGTATGGACAAAATTTATGAAGGCCAAGTCGAGGTGACTGGCAATGAACACAATGTGGAAAGCACTGATGGTCAACCTGGTGCCTCCACCTGTTACTTGGATGCAGGACTTGCCAGAACTTCTACCGGGAATGAAGTTTTTGGGGCCCTAAAGGGAGCTGTCAATGGAGGCCTGTCTATCCCTCATAGTACCAAACGGTCCCCCGGTTATGATTCAGAAAGCAAAGAATTCAGTGCTGAGGTACACCGCAAGCACATCATGGGGCAGAACGTTGCAGATTACATGCGTTACCTGACTGAAGAAGATGAAGATGCTTACAAGAAACAGTTCTCTCAGTACATAAAAAACAACGTAACTCCAGACATGATGGAGGAGATGTATAAGAAAGGTCATGCTGCAATACTAGAGAATCCAGTGTATGAGAAGAAGCCTAAGAAAGAAGTTAAAAAGAAGAGGTGGAACCATCCCAAAATGTCACTTGCCCAGAAGAAAGATCGGGTAGCTCAGAAGAAGGCAAGCTTCCTTAGAGCTCAGGAACGAGCTGCTAAGAGTTAAACCAAACCACAATTTTCTATCAAGATTTTTCAGATAAGACAATAATAAACTTATTGAACAAGCAAGCAAAAAAACAGAAACAAAAACAAACATTTACACATGGTCAAAAGTGCTTTGGATGTGTATTTTGTCAGGTTAAAAAAAATCATTTATGACAAGGCCAACTTCACTCTCAAAGGGGAAGCAGGTGCAAAAAGTATCAGGAACTAACTGCTCTAGGCTGGAAAACACCTCTCCTCTCCTGTTTCTCACTGAGCTACATGCCCAGAATAATCTCAACACCTGCAGGTGGAAACATCCCAGCCCTATGGAATCTGTGAACACAGCCAATTTAAAACTGACTACTAGCTGATTCCTTTCCAACATTTACCTGGACAATGGCGTGTGCTGATTGGACAGAACCTTTAGTTCTACATCAGCCCTTCCCCTGAACCAATCCCAGGGGTGCTTACTTTAAGGAGCAGGCAGGTTAAAAAACAAACAAACAAAAAAAAAGTTTCACTCTTTCTTCCCCAATGCTAAGTCTCTTAGCATCATCTAGTGGTTTGTTCAGTAACTGCAGGTTAACAGAACTTCCTAAGGGGTCGCAGTCAGACGCAACTAAGTAGTCAAGTGACTGAACAACAGAACTTCCAAGCAGACATATTGGCTCCATCAGGTCTCCTCACCTCCTTCCCCCTGCTTCTCTCTCTGCTAAGAGCCTCCAGCTATTCCTCTCCTATCGTGTTCCTTGGGGAGCCCTCGAGGCAAGGCCGACCATGACTCACTGACCTAGACCATGGATAGCACACAGTATGTTCACCAGCCATGTGGGATGAAGTAAGCTGGGGATTAATAGCTATGGATTATGGCAAATGACTCCACACAAGTTTGTGTGGAATGACCTGTGGAGTTGAAGTGAAAAGTGGTAGTCACTCAGTCACGCCTGACTCTTTGTGACCCCCTGGACTGTAGCCCACCGGACTTTTCTGTTTTCCAGGTAAAAATGGTGGAGTGGGTTGCCGATTCCTCCTCCCGGGGATCTTTCCAATCCAGGGATCAAACCCATGTCTCCTGTGGCTCCTGCAACTACAGGCAGATTCTTCACCACTGAGCCACCTGGGAAACCCTGAAACCCTGCAGGAGCGGGAATTCCAACAGAGAAGTGGACTAAGGGCAGAAGTCCAGGAAGACAAGCCAGGAAACAAGGGTCTGCCACCCGATTCCACCACTTCATTCACCCTGTAACCTGGGGCAGACAGCGCAGCCCCTGCTGGGAAATGGGGAGGGTCTGGATGATGTCTCACACGGTCAGTTCCTCACAGAGGGTCCTTGAATCCTGCTCAGAAAATACAGAGCTGAAACCAGCGAGAGAGAAGGAAGGGGACTAAAGGATGGAGTCTGGGAGGACCAACACTTTTCAGTTCTTCAAATGGAAATGTCTGCTTCAATTCCTTAAAGTTGAGTTTTATACTTTGTGTGTGCATTAACAAAGTCACACTTTGAAAGGAAAGAAAGGTTGTAGAAAAAATTAAGATTAAGTATCTGTCTTGAGATTTTCCTCTTAATGTTCAGTTTTATAACACACTGTGCATTGAGCGTTTCTCCCCCAGAACAACTTCAATGGCCACACACTGATCCAGATGCTAACACCTGACAGGGCCTGCCGTGCGCTGCTCCTCTCCTCTGGCCCAAACAGCACAGGCGCAAAGACAAGGCTAATCCTAACAGTCACCATCCTGTTTAGTGAATCCTCCTAAAATGAATGAATGTTACTGCTCTAATTCAGAAGTCAATATTCACGATTTACAGATAAGCAAGTATGAGTATCACTTTCAATTTTTTGGTATAACCACTATTTAATTAAGTTCCTTTTATAACAACATCACCGTTTCCATTTACTATTTTGCTAAAGTCCAATAAGCACTGTAATTATGGAGGTCAAAAAAATCAAAACCACGAAGGGCAGCCGAAGAGGAGAGGGAGGGCAGGGTATTTCCTGGGGTTGAAACTTTAAATCTGACTTATGGTCCCAAGTCATCACTGTTGGTTATCTATTTTACCTTCTTTCAGGGCAAATTATCAGAAGTTGACTATAGTAACAAGTTTCCCCCTGAAAAGCCTTCTCTTCAATCCATCGTTGTTGGTGTAATTTACTACTTGGATCTGTTTAGACAGTAAATTTAGGAGGGTGCTCTCTTCAAGCTATCTTTTCCACAGGAGTTGGCAGGTCTGCGGAGGAATGGTGTTACAGGAATGGCATAAAATGCCAGCACTGACTCCATACCACACAGAAGATACAAAACTGAGACCGTTATTTTCAAACATTTAAATGGCTGAATTAAAGTTCAACCTTATGAAATCTGTTGACAGGCAAAAACATTGAGTTTTTAAGAGCCTTTCTTACAATTCAAGACATATATAGTAAACAACATACCTTACCACAAATCACTCAAACGAAATGATTTATAAACTCAATGGCAATACTAACACTGTCAAATATATAAGTTCATAAGCCATGATTATTCTTACATATTTTATGTATCAAATTTTGTTTTCCTAAAGTCAGCACCTAGAGGTCATATTACCATTTAAAATCCATGAAAATGCAAGGCAAGAACTTTCACTGATTCTGAAGGCTCAACAGCTGGCTTGTCTTTGACATTCTGCTGCTGTTGACCTGCCTTTCTGTCATCTTCCTAACTGTTTAGAACATTCTCCAAGTGTTTTCTTCCTCATTGCATCACTGTGGAAGAACACACACTGTCCTGGTTATCTAAGCAGGTGGAGGACAGTGAAGTGACCAGAATGTGCCATTACCCACTGGCAACAAATCAACTTACATCTCCTCATAGTGGGAAAGGGAGTCCCATATAGGGAGGTCTATGGAGGATACACAACAGAAATACCTGCAAGGACATACACCTGTCAAGGCAGATGTGAACTGAACTCTCAACCCACGTGAGTCTGCACACAGGTGGTGGGCCTCCTCCACTCAGAGCCTGTGCATGCTCACTGCCTGGACTGCTTGGGAGAATTTGAAGAGAATGAAAAACACTGGAGAAATTATTTCCCAAGGACAGGAGAAATATAGGTATGATTTATAAACCACCAAAGCAAAGCTCAATTGGGGTATATTGTTTAAAATAAATACAGATCCAGGAATTCATTTTTCTGAACAGATCCAATTTGTAGTGACTTTATTGCTCTCTCCAGAGACAATTTTTTAGGTCCAAAACAGTGTAAAATCATCTATTAAGTGTGTTTTACTAAAATTCATAATAAATGGCATGACTAGAGCCTCAATACCCCACAGAACAGAATGTTTTTCAGCGGTCTAAGACCTCAGTTTATATAGTTCTCTGAGACTAGAATTCTTGCTCCTATTTGGGCATTTGGCCTGGTCTCGCTCCTTGCCACCATTATTTATACACTTTTAAAACAGAATACACTGGTGCAGTTTTGAAAGCAAAACATGAACAAAATAACTGTGTGTGTGATCTGAAAGCATTTGATATAATTCAGGTTTGGGAGAGTACAAGTGATCCCCAGTAGAAGCCCAGGAAGATTTTAATGTTTATCACTCACCAGGGTATGTTCCATTTCAGGCTCTGGAGGGAGCACCAGCTGAGGCTGTCCCCGCTGCTTCTATCTGTCACGCTTACTCTCAGCATGGGTGTGTGCCTCAGGTTCTGCACTTAGTTTCAATACAAGCTATAAGAATTAAGATTTTCACGTTCCTTTTGCTCATCTCCTGACTCAGTTATTCCTACTGAAAAATGGCATATACTCCCTCTCAGACTGACATAAACCACTTCCTGAAACACGGAAGCCTCCCCAAGCCTCTGCAGGCCTCCTGTGCAGGTCTATGCTTCCCACCAGGTTGGGGAAGTGCTTTTCCCTTCCGTCTCCTGCTTAAATTAGAGTTTACACTCAAGAAAAACGGCGAATGGAACAAAATGTTGACAAATGACACCATGAAGATGGTCTTGTCACCAAAGAACGTAAAAGCAGAATGCAATGCAGTAATGGATAAACAGACCGTGAGTAACTGAAATTTGGCTATATTTCACTCCAAAATGCTGTGTATGACTATTATTTTCTGTTTACAGTTGATCTGAGTTACATTTCATTTGTGGTTATACAAAACTAGCCAGCATTCATTAAGCACAGACATAATGACAGGGCAGAGAGATGATCCAGAAATGTGGACACCCAAAATAAATGACCCTGGGGCCAAAAACTGGCCTGTGGATGCTGATATCCTTCTAAGAACTCAAAGAGAATAAACTTATTCAAACTGCTATTTCTTCCTGTTTCTTTCCCAAATTTAATAAATAAAATGATACACATAAAAATTATTCTCTCAGCAGAACCGCTTAGACGTTAATGCAAGTCAAATTCTATGACAGCCAACATCAACAGATCTTTTAATGGAGCTAGAATTTCACACAGTTAAATGCTGCTTAAAGTAAGTGGGCCTACCATTAAAGCTACGTCTGTGGTAGCGATCTGACCTACAACCACTTCAACATACCTTTTCATTTTTATCAGGTAAACCTCTCAGGAGGGGAATATGACAAGGGGGGAAAAAAATTCTAAACAATCTACTTTACCTAAGCTCAGTGTGATTCCAACAGTTACTCAGTGTGACTATCACTGCATTATTTTTCAAGAAATACTGAAAAGTGTCAGCAACGACATTCTGTATTTCTAAGGTTCAATAACCAGGCTCAAAAGAATGAAACGTTTTAAAAGGAACCACACTTTTGCTCAAATAATGAAAACATTTTTATAACTGACTTAATCAAAAGCAAGGTTAAAAAAATAAATCTTGGGGGGAGGTAATGAGGACCATCAATTCAAAAGTGATTACACTGTACCAATACTCTGCACGAATACAAGTAACTAAGAGCCCCCAGTGTTGCTCTATTCTATTTCTCTTTTGGAGGAGCTGCATCGCTTGCAGGATCTTAAGTTTCCCAACCAGGACTTGAAACTAGGCCCTGGCACAGTGAAAGTGCTAACCACCGGACCACCAGGGAATTTCCTCACAATGTTCTAGAGAGTAGTTTACCATCAGATTTTAGCAAGTCAACTAGATTTTAACATATACAGCAAACTATGTATCAAACCACATTTAAAGTTATTTGACTAGAAGGCTTTAAAACATTTAAAATGAATCTTTTCTTCTTTTAAATAGATTGAGGACATTTCCCAGGAATGAAGGTCTTCCTTGTGAAGTGGGCTTCCCCGTGGCTGGGCAATAAAGCATCTGCCTGCAATGCAGGAGACCACCTACAATGCAGGACTCCCTCATTGGATCCCTAGGTTGGGAAGGTCTGCTGGAGAAGGAAATAGCAACCAACTTCAGTATTCTTGCTGGGAAATCCCATGGACAGAAGAGCCTAGCGGGCTGCAGCCCATGGGGTCACAAAAGAGTCAGACACAACTTAGTAACTAAACCACCACCACCCTCTGTGAAGCAATTTTAGGAATACAAACATAATGACAATGCCTTCTGACTTTACGGGCTTCCCTGGTGGCTCAGCTGGTAAAGAATCCGCCTGCAATGTGGGAGACCTGGGTTCAATCCATGGGTTGGGAATATCTCCTGGAGAAGGGAATGAAGGGAATAACTACCCACTCCAGTATTCTGGCCTGGGGTCACAAAGAGTTGGACACGACTGAGTGACTTTCACTTTCACTCTGACTTTAAACTTAGAATGTCCGCTTTTAAAAGCATCAAACCATGCATCTCCCACTACAGGTTAAGAATGACGTTTAACTTAATGATCTACACAAAGGCTGTTACTGTTCTCCCCCGACTCTTACAGCTTTCCCTTGCAATGAACATTGTTTTAAAAAGTTACAATAAAAAATTCACCCAAATAACCTAAAAGTTATTCGTTTTAAAAGCCCAAAATGCTGATGCATCTATCAATTAATTTCTCATTTTAAGAGAAATCCAACACCTAGATTACTCAAAATAATATATTTTGTCTAATGAATAAAATGCTCATTTAAAAACTTTTTCAAGTGTTGTTTGCTGTCATCTTACTATCAACAGAAGGATGTGCTTTATCTTTGCTGCAATCCTGGCCGTTCCTAAGAGAGCGTACACTTTGCATCTCGTTACTGCTTTCACCCTCATCATTTGGTGCCAAATGCTGTCAGGTATGCCAAAATGTTAAACCAGCAAACATTAAAGCCTAAATACAGTGCAGAACTTCCCTGGTGATCCAGTGGTTAGGAATCTGCCTGCCAATGCAGAGGACACAGGTTTAATACCCAATGCAGGAAGGTTCCACACACCTCGGGGCAACTAAGTTCATACATCACAACTACTAAAAGAAAGAAAGGAAGAAGAAAGTGAAGTCCCTCAGTCGTGTCCGGCTGTGTGACCCCATGGATTGTAGCCTACCAGGGTCCTCATCCATGGAATTTTCCAGGCAAGAGTACTGGAGCAGGTTGCCATTTCCTTCTCCAAGGGATCACCCCAAACCAGGGATCGAACCTGGCTCTCCCTCACTGCAGGCAGATGCTTCACCGTCTGACCCACCAGGTCCTCACTTAAGAGCCTGTGCTCCGCAACGAGAAACCACCAAAATAAGCAGCACAGTCACCACATTTAGACAGCAGCCCCTGCTAGCCGCAACTAGAAAAGTCTCAGGCAGCAACTAACACCCGCTGCGGCCAATAAACTTAAAAAAAAAAAAGACAGTTCATTTTAACTGGGCCAATGGGGTAAGAACCTGAAATACTAGCTACTGGTAAACTCCTTGGATAATGAGTCCTGAAAAACAGCCCCAGCTTCTTAGGCATGTGTAAAAACATATGCACTCCTGCTTCTGACTTCCCACCTTAACTTTAGAAACACAAGCCATGAGGCTTTACAGTTTTATTGTGAACTGGCCCTACTTTTTGAGCCTTAGAATATCAAATGAAACATTAACTTCAGGCCAAACTGTTGCAGCTTTTCTTTTCCAGTTAAGAATTAGCCTTGGTGTGCTAAAACTGAATAAAATCCATTTACTCAATCCAAAATAGGCATTAAAAAGAAAAAAAAACACAGTACTTTCTTATATCCTAAGAAATAACTCCAAAGTGAGTGGAATCCTCAGGGATTACGACCCCGAGGTCGTAATAACTGGAACACAGACAGGACTACCCATCAGTCACACAAGGGAGCACAACTACTCAGTCAGAAGGCAAGGCGTGGAAATGTAATCTGTCAAATGACTGATAAGGGACATGGATTTTCCACTTAATGTAAAAGTAAGATATCCCTCCCCACCCAATTCTGTTCATATGTCGTTTTACTTTTAGTGACACATAAGGCACAGGTATTGTTCAGAAATTCGTCTGAACACATAGGTAATCTGCTATCGCTCTGGATAACAGTGCAGACTGTCTGCTCCCATCTTGGCCTCAGACCTGTATCTTTTGAACTATACCTGCAATCTTTATGGCTACAGGATCCTCTGAAACTGGAACCAGCCCTTCCTTGACTTCCGCCTGCTTTTCAGAGACCAGGGGAGACGTGGAGGGAGGGGAATACTTAGTTTCCACAGAAACCACAGGCGAGGAAGAGGAAGAGGGCTTAGAATCATGAAAAAGACTGGCCCACGACTTGGCGGGCTGACTGGCGGGCACAGTGCCCACTGCGGAGGCCGGGGCATCTGCAGGAGGTGGGGCGCTCTCGGCCTTGGCGGGGTCCGAGTCTGAGCTCTCCACAGTGTGCAACTCCACCCCGTTGGCAGCTGTGCCCTCACCCAAGGATTCAAGTATTTGTCCATTAGTGACTCCAAGGTTTTCAGTAGTATCAGTCCCCACGGAGGGCTGAGCCACAGCTGTCCTCAACAGGGTGTCCCTGCCGGCCTCGGCAGGGAGGCATGAGGCCTCTGAGTCGGCCCCGGGGCAGCCCTCGGGCTGCCCTGCAGTCCTGGCCCGGCCATCCAGGGCTCCGAGGAAAGCCCCAGCAGGCCCGGCGTCGCTGACAAAGTCCGTGGCATCCTGAGGGCTGCCCCAAGTCCGGGGGGTCCCTGTCGTGGGTACATCCCCCATCAAGTCCACGTCTTCGGCGCCTACGCTGTTGGGGACTGCTGGGCCGGCATGGCCATTGACCAGGGCTTCCGCCGAAGGTCCACCCTCACCACCATCTTTCAAGTAACTGTAATATCCAGGGGGACGTTTTTTCTTCTTTTTACGCTCCCTTTGTCCAAGACCACCCGAAACACCATCGTTCTCTAAAGCTTCCGCCTCAGCATGAGAGCCGCCATCCAGGGCAAGGGCAGGGCCCGGGTACTGGCAATTGGTGGAGCTGTAGTTCACTTCTTTATCAATGTCATCGGGGAGCTTTTTGGAAGTTGTGCAGCTAAGGATAAATTCAGGGGCCTGAGGATTCAATGTGCTTGAAATACTGTAGTTGGGAGTTCTCGGCAAAGTGTCACTCGGTTCAATTACTTCATTAACACCAAATTCAATTCTCTGATAGTCGTGTCCTGTTTAGAAAGAAAACAATCAGTAAATATCCCACTAGTTAAGAACACAGCTATACAACTTATAAACGTCTCAGTAATTATTTCTTTTTGAAACTGAAACCTTAAAGTCTTGCAGTAATTAACAAAGCTAAAACATTTCTGTGCTAAATAAGTAATTTGCTGAAATAAATAATAACCACAAAATTATATTTAATTTGGAGATATGAAATACAGAAGCTGGTATCCATTTTCCACTCACAGTAGTTGAGGTAGAAATTAAAATGAAACTTTGAATAGGAAACGAATGCTATTCTGCCTGTCTGAACATGTCTCTCAATGCAATCTGATTTTATTAGTTTATTTTATACCTAAGACTAGGGCATATATATTTTGGAAAACTTAATTTTTAAAAATCAACATGACCAACTTGGGGACTTGAAAACCACTGCTTGCTCGCGCTCTCTCTCTATATATACTATATATATATGGTTTCTCTAATTTGTGCCAATTTAACAATTCAAAAAGTATGAATTATACAAAAGTACTCTTTCAAATTATCCATTTCCCAGACTCTTCTATTAACAACCTTAACTGAAGCCCCCAAATGGCCTTTCATGAGTGCCTGTGACTTCTCCTAAATTAATTAATATTGGATTAACCCCATGGGTAAGGAAGGTGCTTCTAAAAATCCCAAAAGATAAAGTTAGGACTGCAAACCTTTAAAAATCTCCTTGAAATCCTTTAATACCTCTTCCCCACTGACAACAATCCACATATTCTATCCATTTAAGATGGACATTTTTTTCACAGATCACATCTCAAAAATTAGGGTGAGTTTCAGAATCAACTGAGTTTCTCAAGAGAAACTAAACACCAATGTCATCTTATATCTGATGAAATAGTTACACATTTGAAGTTAGGAAAGGATATGTGTTTTTTAATTTATTTTTCATGCATTACTGAAGATTTCTCAAGTCTAGTACAAGAGGCCCACTTTTTTTCAAGGCGTTTATTGCAAGAAAAATAAAATCAAAGTACCAAAATAATCATATTCTACTCAGAAAACTGAATATATTTTACTTTGGAAGTATTTTTAGAGGAGAAAAAACAGCCCCACAGAGGGGCCAGGGCCCTAAATAGTTTTCTAATTCTCCATTTGGTTTGATATCACACACCCTGGGAGTGGGGAGAATACACCAGCACAACAGCAAAACACTCCTGAAAAAAGAACATGATGATGGTTACAGCTAACCATCTATAGAGATACCAAGAGGACAATTTCAATCCTCTGGCCCCTGAGCACTGATTTGTGGTTTCCTTATTTTGAAAACAATCACCAAAGGAAATATATTTCTCCATTATCCCTAAAAGTGAACTGTCCAGTTTGTTTCCAGGGAGCTCCATCCAGTGAGGCTGCAAGGATGCAGAGCTGCTCTGTGGACCAAGACGGATGTCGCTGAAGCAGGGAGGCCGCCGTTCAGAGACTGGGACGTGCGTCGGGAGTCACAGTGAAGTTAGCATGTGCTGTGCCATGCAGCCTGTGCAGAGTTTGGTTATCCACAACAGACACAGCGCGTTCCACATCACAATCATTAATCTTATCCTAACATACAACACTCCAGAATGTGATGTGATATTAAGGGAACCATTCTGATATGCTACAGTTGTTACCAAAATATTTACCAGACTGTGGACAGTCTGACCACATCCTGCCCAGAACAGTTCGGTTTCTGTTCTTACGCAGGAACACGGGTTGTGGACACACCATGCACTGCACTCCAGGGCAGAGAAGTTAGGACAGGCCCAACCTGTCGGGCTGGGAAAGTGGTGGAAGGCCTGCAAGCTCAGGAGCACCTGGATCATCAGGCAGGGGATTTGTTGGGGGAAGGAAAATTAGCTCAGACCAACAATCACACCCTAACATGGCACTCTCAAAGCCTGTGCACTGCAGCATTCACAGCACGGTAGCATGGGGTGCCCGGAGGGGGTCCTGAAGTCCGAGACGCTCAGAGGCACCCAGGAGATGCTCACGCCCACGTCTGTCTGAGAATCACTGCTTAAGTGGCTTCCTCAGCTGGCTTCTCCAATCAGTTCATAGTGACTCAAGTCAATAATCATGGAGCTCTCAGCCATGTGCAAAATGTTTATTATCAAGGGGGAGGGGTACAGAGATTAGTAAGGCAAGGTCCCTGCCTCAGGGGATTACATCTATAGGGAGACAGACATCAAAGACGGAAATGATGGAAGCAGAGGGTGGGTGAGATAAAGCCTTACAGCTTTACAAGAATTGTATGACTCAGGGAGCTTAAACAGGGGCCCTGTGACAACCTAGAGGGGTGGGATGGGGTGAGAGGTGGGAGGTGGGAGGGAGGTTCATGTTGATATATGGCAGAAACCAACACAATACTGTAATTATCCTTCAAATAAAAATAAATAAATTTAAAAAACAGAATGCTTCTCAACACACACACACAAAGAGATCTATTTGG
The DNA here is from genome assembly GCF_014754425.2 of Oryx dammah. Taxonomy (NCBI): domain Eukaryota; kingdom Metazoa; phylum Chordata; class Mammalia; order Artiodactyla; family Bovidae; genus Oryx; species Oryx dammah. The sequence goes on from NW_024070197.1 coordinate 53,683,186, forward strand.
ATTAGAAACTACAGAGAGGTCAGAGGAGCTGGCAGGATAACCGGATGGGGGAGGGGAGGGGAGGAGGGACAAGGCTACCTCCCGCTTTGGGAACTAACTTAAAAAGGCCACATTAGGAGCCCCCACCTAGAGTGTGTGGAGCCGGCTGTGGTGGGAAGTGCCAGAACAAATCACTTTAAAGCGCTCATCCAAAACCATCCTCAGGGTTTACTACACTGCAGACACTGTACTGTGCAGCTGCTGCACACAGAAACGGATGAGCTGCGGTCTCTGCCACCCACAGCTGAACTCAGCCTAAACAGTGAGGCAGATTCACTGGATACTGGACAGTGAGCTGGCACTGCAGCAGAAATAAAAATAACAGAATAGGACAGAAGAGGCCTTGGGGAACAGGGGCCTTTAAGCTGGCCTTTCTCAGTGTGAGCAGCTGTGTTTTTGGCAGACTAAAAGATGGACTTGAGAGGAGAGAGGGGAGAACAGAGAAAAAGAGCCAAGAAGCGTAACTGAGCAGGGATGCCAGCCTGGAGGGGGTGGGGGACATGGTGAGAGCGAGGAGGAGGGAGTGGAGCAGAGGGGAGAGGCGCTGCAACACTGGGGGTCTGAGGGAGGCGGAGCCTTCATCTGCAGCCAAAGCCCCTGGGAGGATGGTAAGGCACGACCTGGACCAGGGCTCTGACAACAGGGAAGATGGAGAGACATCTGGAGCCCAAGCAAACACTGGCAGCACAGCGGCCATGTGCCAAGTACTGAAAGTCAGGGAGCACCTCAACCCGCAGACGACAAGGGGGCTCCAGAGGCTGGGAGGCCCGACAAGGGGGCTCCAGAGGCTGGGAGGCCTGGCAAGGGTATCTGGGTCCCTCTGACATCTCTTATTTTATCCTCATCCTAAGTCATCATTAGAACTCTTCTCTACCTTATGTTTCTTATAAAGCTGCTAATAATTTTAGATAAAATCATTTTCTCATTTGTCTGCAGATAAAAAGTTTACATGGTCTTTGCAAGGTTTATATTTAAATCTAAATTATAATAAAACCCTTTCTGATAATGCTATAGAAACAGGGAACCAAATCACTGCTCTCAAAGAAAAGGTTCAGCTTCCAGCTTCTCCAAGGCCAGTGAGGACCTTGAGCGTGATGCAAACTGGAAAGCGGTCTAGACAGGTTTGACATGGGCAGTGGCAGCCGGCAAGATGAGAGGACCCTACTGTTAGTGACACTGTAACACGTATGAGAGGGCTGCAACTCAGTAAGCATCACCTCCAGTGATCAGCTCAGTGTCTGGGACAGAGCCAGCCAGCTACTCAGTCATAACAGGACAGGAAGTAAAGAGGTCACCTGAATTCCCAAGAGCCTTGATAACAGGCGTGGACATAACCACAAACTCAGGACAAGAGAAACGAGCTGCCACTGAGCCGGGTGGAAAGCACGTACTCAGAGACTTGCCAGCTCTGGGCCCAACAGCCGGTGCACTCAACAGAGAGCCCACTCCAGAACCCGCACAGAGAGCCTTGGCTGTGATGGGTACACCTGTGCCAGAGGATCCTTACAAAACAAACAGTAATGAGCAATTATTTCCAAAACTCACCTTGGAGGTCTGACACTCTGAAGCACAGAATAAACTTTAATTCGTTAGCCAAAGTGGTTTGGTGATTAAAGCTACTGGAGTTTACAGCAAAAACATCAAGCAGAAAGGGAATGGAAGGAAGCCTGCACCCACGGCGCTTGCTTACCGTCAGGGAGGTCACCAGCAGCCTGTGCGCCACACAGAACTGTCCCGCCGTACGGAGGAAGCTGCCCAGGGAAATGGAAAACACAGTTTAACTCAAAAAACTGTTAAAGTTCAACACATGCTATTTCATTAAAGCAACCCTCATTAAAAGGCTATTTATCCATGCAACTTCTCGTAACACTATTTTTAACAAAATAACACAGATGGGGAGACAGTAAGATTAAATATCTTCATTTTAAAACACCATCAGAAAGCTTTCCAATACTGATTGCTATTAAACAGATACAAAAATGAGGTAAAAAATTAAAAATGGGCTCCAATGGACATGTCAATCAGCTACAAAAGGCTCACGACACACCCTCTGTTTCACAGGAGTTGCAGAGTGCACGTCAAATACTATAAACGCTTGTCTTTGTCCACTGACTAGTACAGAGTCTTCGTGACCATCTGCACACGTTGCTCACCATCACTACAAGTCCACTCAGCCATAGGCAGGAACCAAGCCTGGGGACAGTGAACGAGGCAGCTGGGAAAGAAAAGCCTGAGAATCACGGCTCTCTTTTAACAGAATGCCTTAAATAACTGGATTAACAGCTGGCAACCACATTCCTTGTTTGAAAGAGAGACAGCAAAATGGCCAGTGCCTGGGCTCTCTGCAAAATGCAGGAAGGTATCATGAATACGCCAATTTCTTTCCCTCCTAGCTATTCCATAATACTTAGGAAAGTGAAGTGAAAGTGAAAAGTGAAGTCGCTCAGTCATGTCCGACTCTTTGCGACCCCGTGGACTGTAGCCCACCAAGCTCCTCTGTCCATGGGATTCTCCAGGCAAGAGTACTAGAGTGGGTTGCCGTTTCCTTCTCCAGGGGATCTTCCCAACCCAGGGATCGAACCCAGGTCTCCCGCATTGCAGGCAGACACTTTAACCTCTGAGCCACCAGGGAAGCCCCATACTTAGGAACTGGAATGTTTCAAATGGCTATGTTTTAAATGAAAAAGTTTAGAATGGAAAGGGGTAAGGTAAGTGGACAGATAATTGCTATCTGAAGCAGGAAGCAAAGAGCAAAAGGATTACAGCCTAACATGGCTTCTACCACAGCACTTCTCAAAGCCTGCACACTACAGCACAAACAGTGCAACAGCCTGGGTGCCTGCATGGGTCCCGGGCTCGGCATGTTCAGAGGCACCCAGGAGACGCTCACGCCCACAACTGTCTCAGAACTACTACTTCAGCGGATTTCCCATTAACTCTTAGTAAGTCAATGCAACAGTCTCAGAGATAAAAGCTTATCACTCCAAGCACTCTCCCGAGAGAATTGACAAATAAGAAGCTAAGAAAACAAAACTGTTAGTGGCTCAGTCGTGTCCCATTTAGTGACCCCATGGACGGTAGCCTGCTGGGCTCCTCTGTCCATGGGGATTCTTCAGGCAAGAATACTGGAGTAGGTAGCCATTTCCTTCTCCAGAGGATCTTCCCCACCAAGGGATCGAACCCCGGTCTCCTGCACTGCCAGCAGATTCTTCACGGTCTGAGCCGCCAGAGAAGCCCAAGAAAACAAAAGGAACTGACCACTTTCTGGACTTGAGAGCAGTGCATATTTCCACCACAAAGGGGCACTCCAGCATTCATCACGGCAAAGCACTGTGTCCCCAGGTGGGCTGCACTTGAGCCTGAAGTGCAAGACCATTCCACACACAACTCCAACGCTCCCATCTGGTGCCCCAGCCTTTATCACTGGCGTGGACACATGGAGCAATACAGTGTGTCTGGGGAAGCCACAAATCACGATGACGTCCCTCTGCAGTCACAGAAGACAGCAAACTCCCAGACACAGCCTTTATTCCACTGATGACACTAGGGTGCCCCCTGGTGATAAAAATCTAACTTGTAAGGCACTCAAAGTCTTGTTTTTTGAAATCACACTGTACTTACAATCTAAGGAGTCGGAGAGCCAGGATGTGAAAACAGAGCCCCTGGCATGCCCCAGGGCAATACTGCTGTTTTCTGTTAAGTGTGTTTTAAACACTTACTTTGGTTTACTAACCTGGTAAGAGCATAACTGGGCATTACTAGAATGCCAGAATGAGTTCAGGCACAGAAAGCATGTGTATTTTTTTTTTTAACTCCATACACTGCAAATGGTGCCTGTAATGCAGCAAACCTCCATCTAAGAACCTCCAGCTCTAAGAAACCCCTTTATGGTAACTGGGTATGATAAAAATGCAGGAGAATAAAACTGCAAGAACTGTTCAAAGTTCTCTCTTTAACTATACAGTTACTTATAAGAACAGAGAATTTTCTAAGCAAAAATATATAATCTCACACACAAAAGGAAACTGAGCAACAGAAAAAGCTGAAATTTATTTGTATTAGATACAAAACCAAACCAACTTACTCTGAAAACAGTGCTACCATATTGTGAGGTCAATACTCAGGACCTTCAATAATAAGAAGGTAGTATTTTTAAATCTTTTTGCTACTGCTATGGGGTGAGGGGTTAGATCCCCACCACCCACACCCATACACACACACACACTCAACACCACAATCTCAAGTTTTATTACATACCGAAGTGAAAACAAAAACTTTAAAAACTTTTTAAATGTCTTTATGACCTCAGGGAAGGAAATAATTTCTTAAAAAATATTTTAAAAATCCACAAACTATGAGGAAAAGAAATACAAGACATTAAAACTTTAAAATGTACAAAAGATACAGAACAAAAGATACAGAACAGGTAATTAACAGAAATAGAAATCTACACTGCCGATGTACATATGAAAGTAATGTAATGGTGCTCAAATGTTTGTAATCTGGGAGATTTAAATTAAAACAACAAAAATCCACTTATTCCATCAGATTAACAAAAATTTTAAGTATGTCTATACTGAGAATGGGGCTTTCCAGGAGATACTAGTGGTAAATAATCCAAGTGTCAATACAAGACACGTGGGTTTGATCCCTGGGTTGAGAAGATTCCCTGGAGAAGGAAATGGCAGCCCACTCCAGTATTCTTGCCTGGGAGATCTCATGGACAGAGGAGCCTAACAGGCTACAGTCCATGGGGTCAAAAAAGCTGGACACAATTGGAACATCTGAGCACAGCATATTAGGAATTATCAAAAATTTTCTTTTTAATGGGATCTAAAAGATCCATATAGTTATGGCTATGGTCCCCCAGGGGTCATGTAGAGTTGTGAGAGCTGGACCATAAAGAAGGCAGAACACCAAAGAACTGATGCCTTCAAACTGTGGTGCTGGAGAAGAGAAGATCCTGAAAGTCCCTTGGGACAGCAAGATCATCAAACCAGTCAATCTTAAGGAAAAATCAATCCTGAATACTGGTTGGAAGGACTGATGCTGAAGTTGAAGCTCCAGTGTTTTGGTCATCTGATGAAATCAGCTGATTCAATAGAAAAGTAGAAAAGTCCCTAATGCTGGGAAAGATCAAGGGCAGAAGGAGAAGAGGGCATCAGAGAGTGAGTGGCTGGATGGCATCACCAACGCAATGGACATGAACTTGGGCAAACTTCAGGAGATGGTAAGGGACAGGGAGGCCTGGTGTGCTGCAGTCCATGGGGTCGCAAACAGTATGACGTGACTGACAACAGCAAAAATTCTCATGCACTAGTGATGGAAATGCAGACTGTTAAAACCACTTAGAAAGCAGATGCACTAAAGATGCTTATTCCTTGCAGGGCGCCAAAATTCCATTCCTAGGAGTACTTCTTGGAGAAACTCACAGAGGAGAATGAGGAGACATGACAAAATATGATTACTGCCACATTTCTGTACTAATGGAAGAGCTGAAGACCTAGACAGTCCCCCTCAACATGAAAACAGCTAAGTCCAATATTTAACAGTTAACGGGGAATTTTCTGGCAATTCAGTGGTTAGGACTCCACGCTTTCACTCCTGTGTGCACCTAAGTTCATTCCCTGCTCAGGGAACTAAGATCCACAGGACACAGCCAAAAATAAAATTTAACAATTAAAATCAAAGAACAAGAACAAAATGTCCAAATAAATCTAAAGAATATTTAGCTTAAAATAGACAAACTACAAAATGATGAATACAGTATGAAACCACTTTGTTGTTGTTTAGTCACAAGGCAGGTCTCTTTTGCGACCCCATGGGCCAGGCTCCTCTGTCAATCGGATTTCTCAGGCAAAAATACTAGAGTGGGTAGCCATTTCCTTCTCCAGGGGAATCTTCCTGACCCAGGGATCAAACCCACATCTCCTGCATTGCAGGTAGATTCTTTACTACTGAGCCCCTGGGGAAGCCCCTGATGAGACATTTTTAACTGCACAAAACAATAAACAAGCATATACATGCACAGTAAGAGGTGAAGATCACAGCCAGGAAACAAAATGTACTGTGCATTTTTGGCAGAGTTTCAGTATTTCTGGGGAATAAGGCGAACGCGAGGATACAACAGAAGCTTCAACTGTCTCTGTAATGTTTTGCTGTTTACAAGTATAGCAAAATGTTAACAGCAGTCAAATCAAACGGATGGGTCCACTCCTTTTCTCATGTTAGCCTCCACACTTTTCTGTACATTGGAATTCCTAATTAAAAGGCATAAATCAAAAAAAAAAAAAAACGATCTAAAACATAACCATCAATTAAATCTATGCATGCACTCAATAAAACAAAATTTCGTCTTACCTCAACTGAAGCGCGAGGAGTCACAAAGAACTGATTGAATTCATCAGGGCTAAAATCTCCAAAAATATACTGGGGAAAAAAAAAAAAGAATCACAGATCACATAAAATACACAAACCACACAGTTTCAGAAAACAGTGTTACATGGACCCTATAAAGAATCCGCCGGGAGCCCCCAAGACCCTTTCTAGGAAACAGACAGTGCTGTCTGGAGCTCCTCCACAGTCCCACTGCAGAGAGGTCTTTAAGTCTAGATAAAACCTTAGGGTTTTATGGAAGAAAATCAAAATGATGGGCCTTATGATGGGAGAAAACGTTCCAGACAATACCAACTGCCAGCAAGGATGTGAAGCAACTAGAGATGCAGAAAGGCACAGCAACTCAGGGGAAAAAAAAAAGAGTTCAGCAGTTCCTTATAAAGTTTACTTACCACACAACCCAGCAAGCCTACTCCTAAGCACTTACCAAAGAGAAATGAAGAACAATGTCCACAAAAAAGCAAAACAAAACCTGTATGCTGAAGTTTACAGCAACTGTACTCATAACCACCAGAAACTGAAAAGAATCCCAATGTGTATCAACAGGTGGACATGATATGTGAACATGATGATCTACTAATCAATGACTCTCTAAAGCAGCACCCTAAGTGAAGCATCAGACTTACAAGGCCACAAGCTCTAAGGACAGAGAACAGATCCGAGGCTTCAAGGTCACGGATTACAAAAAAGCACAAGGGAACTCTGCTTCACAGGGAAAGCCTGTTAGAGAAACAGTAAACTTCCGATGTGCCTAGGAAACACATCCACCAATATATTAATGATTTCAGTTCTTGAATATGAATGGACAACAAAAAACCAAAAAACATGGGAGGGGGCAATAAACAGCAATAAAGAGGGTTACTAGTAAAACAGGGGAAATGAATCTATGTAAACAAAACACGGGAAACAGAAAAGAGGTTAAAATTCTAATCTGTATCCTGAAAGAAATTCTAGCAGGTAAAATAAACAGAATGTCCCGAAAAAAGGAGAGAACAAGGAAGTATTCAAAGAAATCAAAGGATTATTAAATTTAAATCACTAAATTTACAAACTCAACAGAAAATCTTAACCAAAATCAATACAGCAAGACAGCAATGCTTTGAAAGTTCCAAGAAAAAAAGCGTTTCTGTTTTCATAGAATTCTATTCTATAGTTACTACTCAAGTGCAAAAGGCAAAATAATTCTTGACTCTCAGACACACTTGGGATAGGTGGAGGTGGGCTGCTTAAGAATTCCAGAAAATGCATTCATGGGATACAAGAGCAGTAACAAACAAGTAGGATCCAAAAGATGATCGATACTGTAGATGTGAAGCCCAACGCAAACATGAAGGAAGACTCATGTTGCTTTATTTAATACCAACAACAGGAATGTTGTCCACGTGAAAGAGAACCACTCTACCTTCTAAGCGTCTACTTTAATTCACACTGTGGGGAAGACACATTAGGGTAGGAAGTGAATGTTCTTCCAGGATTGCTAAGTTTTTCTCTTCAGGCTGGATTTCTCTTGGAAAGATAAAAATAAATGAAATACTCTTTGAAATCACACGTCTAAGTACACTTTCTTATTTGAGTTTCCATACAATCTAAACTATTTTAAAAAAACAGAAATTGGTCAATCCAGTAAGAGAACTAGAATTTCAAATGATTCAATAAAATCTTGTCAATGAAGAGGAAGGGGAGGAATCGTGACCCAGCAAGCCTTCTACCAGTCTGCTGGAACCAACCTCATGGTCAATCATCAGAACACTTCAGTTCAGTTGCTCAGTCGTGTCTGACTCTTTGAGACCCAAGGACTGCAGCATGCCAGGCTTCCCTGTCCATCACCAACTCCCAGAGTTTGCTCAAACTCATGTCCATCTAGTCAGTGATGCTATCTAACCATCTCATCCTGTCATCCCTTTCTCCTCCCGCCTTCAATCTTTTTCAGCATCAGGGTCTTTTCCAATGAGCCATTTCTTCCCATCAGGTGGCCAAAGTATTGGAGTTTCAGCTTCAACATCACTCCTTCCAATGAATATCCAGGACTGATTTCCTTTAGGATGGACAGGTTGGCTCACCTTGCAGTCCAAGGGATTCCCAAGAGTCTTCTCCAACACCACAGGTCAAAAGAATCAATTCTTTGGCACTCAGCTTTCTTTATAGCCCAACTCTCACATCTATACATGACTACTGGAAAAACCACAGCCTTGACTAGACGGACCTTTGTTGGCAAAGTAATGTCTTTACTTTTTAATATGCTATCTAGGTTGGTCATAACTTTTCTTCCTAGGAGCAAGCATCTTTTAATTTCATGGCAGCAGTAATTTTGGAGCCCAAGAAAATAACGTCTCTCACCTTTTCCACTGTTTTCCCATCTATCTGCCATGAAGTGATGGGACCAGATGCCATGATCTCAGTTTTCTCAATGTTGAGTTTTAAGCAAACTTTTTCACTCTCAAGAGGCTCTTTAGTTTTTCTTCGCTTTCTGCCATAAGGGTGGTGTCATCTGCATTATCTGAGGTTATTGATATTTCACCCGGCAATCTTGATTCCAGCTTGTGCTTCATCCAGCCTAGCGTTTCTCATGATGTACTCTGCAGAGAAGTTAAATAAGCAGGGTGACAATATACAACCTTGACATACTCCTTTCCCTATTTGGAACCAGTCTGTTGTTTCATGT